>NW_005187625.1:87100-91285 GCF_000239375.1 Pundamilia nyererei | reverse complement strand
CTGGCCTCCACCACTTGCTAATGTTACTGAATCTGTGGAAGCTCCGCGATGCCGCCACACGAAGTAACGAGTAACGACCCTATCTAAATCCCAGTAACGACTAACGCGTTCCTGACTTTGGCATAATAACTAGTTACCATGCTCGTTACCACAATAATAACGTAGTTACTGTAACGCGTTACTTAATAACGCGTTAGTCCCAACACTGGTGTTGATACAGTAAAATCATCGTGGCAATCGCATTAAAGTCTCTTTGTGTTGTTTTTCATCTTTGCTTTGTGCTGTTGGTTTTGTGTTTACCTCAATCATATATCAACTAAACAAAGTAACAAAGAAAACTTATGGAAATGAAACATTTTGCGAACAATCCGTTGCTCAGCATCAGACAAATGACGAGCAGAATTATTCTAGTGAACTAAAACTAAAAACAGGAGATGGCAAAATTACAAACTTTCTTTACTTAAGTAGAAGTGCAAATGCCTGTGATATAAAATACTCCAGTAAAAGTTAAAATACTGAAGAAACTTTTTTTTACACAAGTAGACAAGTAACTCTGAAATGTACTCAAAGTAAGAAAGTATAAAGAATTGAATTGAAGAACAATTCTACTAAATTCTACTTCACTGTTGTACAAAGGTCACTCTATTAATATATTAACATAGCTACTAAAGTGCCGCTTAATGGTTGTTTATAAAGTGCTCAAACTGTGAGTGTTCAGGATATTTTGTACTTATTTGAATCAGAAACAACAGTTGCAGGAAATATAAAACACAGCAGATCAGAGATATCAATTATTTATTAATAAAGGCAATTTAAACAAGACAATACTTTAAGGTGTAATTGAGCTAAACCCGACTTAAGTTTGAACCTGTGTTTACTGTAAAGAACAGAAGAGCACAAACAGAGCAGAGAGGAGAACCAGGAGGTGGTGGTTGGAGCATGTTACAGCTGCACCACTAATCGTAGCAAGGTCAGGATGTGGAGTTGTTATTTTAACAACACCAGGTTTTTCTGCAACACAAAAAAGTTCCAGTTTAATCAGAGCTGAACATGTAAAGAAACACTGAAACACCAAACTGGTGAAGATCATTTGGACTGAAACCTGCCAGAAGGAGCGTATTCTCTTATCTCCACAGTAGAATAACTGTTCATTATAGTCAGTGTTTGAGCTGTAGATGGGCTGTTTCCTGTTTGATCCACTCTGTTTTTAACACTACTGCTGCTTCTTGAAATATACCTGGCACTGAAATACTGAAATAAAAAATGTGGGCAGACAGGAAACAGGAAAAAACAAGGAAGAAAACATCTTTAAACTGAAGGAATTGAATCAAACTGGAGAAAAATCATACAAAACACCCACACGAAGTTCTGTCTGCTTCTGATGCCACGAGTGTAGCTAATTATTCCACTAAGGAATATTCAAGCCACTGATTTTGTCAGTATTCCATCTTTGCATCAAGACACCTATCAAAAAGGACCCAGTGTTTGCTTGTCCACATATGGCTAAAAAGAAGACTCAGAATAATTTTATGAGACACTTTGGAACAATTTGTTATGAATCCAAATAAAGATATGAGCTGGATTAAGGCTTAAAATTCATTTAAGGAAAAAAGCACAGCTCACAGAATATTGTTCTTTTTCTTGTGGTGCTGCTCTTGCTTCCAGATGCAAATTTCCACTGAATTAAAAAGTCATGTTAAATAAAAGGAGTTAAAATGGTAAGAAAGATGGTCGAAGTTCACAGGTTTCAGTGCAGTTTTCATCTTTGTCAGTGTGATCAACCCAGCTAGCTTCAGTAGGATTTGGTGTTTACTGATCCTGCATGACTTGAAGGGCTGAGTGTGGACTGTAACATCTGACTTTTATTGCTTAAATGTGCTGCAAATAAAAATTAATGTGAACCAAGAACACCTGATTTGAACACTCACTCCAACTCACTGATGACTGCAGCGTGGTCCTTTTCTGCACTTTTCAAAGACCCCTGAGCTGCTGCTGCACAAACACTGAGGTGTTCCTAATAAGGTGCTCATGCTGCTGAACTGACCTGTGACTTTCAGAGTCATCTTGGCCTGATAGTCCACTTTGGGGATGTCGCAGTCATACGGGCCGGCGTCGTCCGCCCTCAGGCCCTTTATTAGGATGGAGAGGTTTCCAGTCTTGTAATGGTTTGGGAAGCTGAACACGCGACCTCTGAACTTTGGATCCATTTTATCCTCTTTGCCGTTGATGATATCCAACACAATTTTGTCATCCTTGTCCCTCCAGAAGGCAGTGACCGGCTCAGACAGCTGTTCAGAGTAGACACAGGGCAGGAGGACCTCATCTCCGATGAAGCCGGTCCTCACAGACTGGCTGCTGCCTGCAAGACGATAGGACAGGTGAGTTACAGGTTACCTGTGCACAGCTTCACCACAGCTCTGTGCTTTAGCTCACTGTGTGCAAAGTCTAGTAGAAAATGTGAATGTAGTATTACTACTGCGACCATCACTAAAACAAACCAGCTAACTAACTAATGTATCAAAAGTTATCCTTGAAATGCTTGGCTATAAAATGAATAGCCACAGGGAACATTATCCTCCATGGAGGGTACCACGAAGAGAAGAACCATCAGAGCTGCAGAAGGCTGTGATGAAGAAAGGGGTGTGTAACCCTGAAGGACCCGACACGGCTCAGAATGCTCACTTTCAGCTACTTCATTTTATTCACAATGACTGAGTTTGTTTGCAATGACTGTGTTGTCAGTTTTTCGTTTCTGCTGCAGCCGTGCCGCAGACCATTAACTTGTTTTTTTTTTTTTTTTAACTATGTTTCATCCAGTCATAAAGACCCCATGGAGTGTCTGTTTTCTGCATAGTGGACAAAAGGGTTGAATATTTGGGCACAACAACATGCACATAGGCGACTTTCAGTGACCATGCAGCCCATTTTATTGTGTGAGATAGTTGGTATCCACAGTATCAGACTCCCTGCTCAGCTCTGCTCTTCGCTTATATGTAAATATATACTTAAAATTGTGGATTTAAATCATTTGCTTCCCACATAAGGAAGAAAAACTACAAAGATCCCTTCTCTGATTTCATGGCTCAAATGTTATTTTTCACTCTCTGGTCTCTGTTTCATACTGCTGTACATGCATTCTGTACTGATACAGACTGCACTCTGTAAGTCTCAGATATCAGTGGTGCAAGCTAAAAGGACGACGCGCCCCACCGACACTCTGAACTCTTTATTGTCCTCTAAAAATGACACTTTCAGATTTCAGACTGGCTCTTCTTTAAACTCCTCTCTTACCTGAGCTCAGACTACATAGCAGACACAGCAACCCCACTGAGGTCCAGAGATACAAGCCATGAGGGTGAACAGGCCACGGCATGGACACGAGGATGAATACTTCCTGCTGCTGGTGTCTATTACAGTTATTTTTGGAGACACATACCAGTCAACTTTACTAAGACTACGTGGTGGGATTTATCTGGGGTTAGAGTGTGCAGCTGTGACATGTGGAAGGCTCAGTTCTGTAACTCTTCATTTAGCCCTCGTCCTGCATGTTTCAGCTGAGTCCCTTTCTGCTCCACCATCATATCATTATTTTATTTATTTATTCCCCTTTTGTATTTCCTTTTCCTCACAGGAACTGGGGACCCACGAGGCAACTGGATTACAGCAGTTCATTCACTGTTGCTCTCCTGGATCCACTGTCTGCAAGCTTTTCACAGGTGGAGTGTCCTGGAAACAGGGTGAGGTGGAGGCAGATGATCTGCTGTGGTGACCCCTAAATTGAGCAGAAGTGTAGGAAGTCTCTTGGAAGTGAAGACCTCCTTGCACTCTACGAAGACCAACCTCCTGTTTGAAGCAATATTAGAAATCAGTGAAGAAGCTACTTCACCTCCCTCGCTAACACAATGCCCCATTACATTAACAAAGGATCACCTGCTTATTGATAACTGGTGGTTTGTTCACTAGTCTTCGATCAGCTCCAGCCTGGATTCATGGGAAAACAACATTTCTCATAATTCTCTGCACATTGTCAATAGAGCAGATTGGTCATTTTTGTGTTCTGATGATTTTATTCCTTCTTGGGACCTTTATGATATAGATAGATAGATAGATAGATAGATAGATAGATAGATAGATAGATAGATAGATAGATAGATAGATAGATAGATAGATAGATGCCATTAATGA
>NW_005187625.1:85182-87080 GCF_000239375.1 Pundamilia nyererei | reverse complement strand
ACACACACACACACACACACACACACACACACACACACACACACACAGAATCGGTAGACACAGTTTAAACAAAAAAAGGAAAGAAAATTTATCTCCAGGGAAATGCAGAAGCTGGATGTGTCACCAAGTGGAGGCACACCTTCTCTTCTCCAAACACATTTTTATCAAAGAGTTCAGTGTTTTTACAGCTCAGTCGAACTTTAAACACTAACAAAATGCAGTCTGTCCGAAGCAGAAACCAAGAATTTTCAACATACTAAAACTCAAACCAACTGAAGAATCAATAATGTATTTTTTAATGCAAACAAACTGACTTCCTTCACACCTTAAATAGCACACTAGACAATACAAACATTTCACAGTCAATATAATGTATTTAAAACAAGTATTTAAAACAAAACAATACGTGCAGTGAGAGATTCAAATGTTTCTGTAAAGTGCAATATCTTTTTCACTGCTTTTCCAGCAATAATTGTAATAATCAGTGTGAAGAATTTGCTGAACTTTTGGTGTATGTTTCTTTCTTTCTTCTTTTTATTTTTTTTTCCTTTTGCACTTTTTTTAAATAAATAATTATATAAATATATAAATGAATAAATAGTCAGTGCATCTTTTTTCACTTCAATGTAGCAGAAAAAACAAATCTGTACAAAATTGTCCATTAACAAGATGACCTCTAAGATTCGCAAACTTAATTGTGAACTTAACACTGCACAGTAGTGTGTTTGCATGCATGTGTGGATGTGTATGTGCACATGCATGTGCATGTGTGCTTGGTTATTTTGCTTGGTTGGCCTGCAGTGGTATTCTACATTGAAAAATTATAAGAAAACCTATTTGAAAGGGAGATTTAAGTTGATTTCATTGATACATGTGTAGATTTTTTTATTTTACATTGTACAGGCACAGTGCACATAAACATTTTTGAGTACTTGCAAATTGGTTTAAAAAGAGTTTTTATAATGGTTTTATGCCAGTTTTAGACAGGTTGCAGGTTTTATACTGGTTTTCAAAAGATTGCAGGTTTTATACTGGTTTTCAAAAGGTTGCAGGTTTTATAAAACAAACATTTCTCTAATCATTTCTGTCGTAGCACTAAATATACATATATATATATATATATATAAAATGAATTCAGAGCTTGTTTTTTTTTGTTTCGGACAGGATGCCCAGGACTATATGAAACAGCACTGAGAACAGAATTACCTTACATTTACATATTTACATATGTGAGAGATATTCTTTTATCAAGTACTCAGGTATAATAAAATAACACTCAGACACTTCAGCAGTTTAACGTGCACGGGTGAGAGCTCAATGGAGACTCACACCCTGCAGCAGCTCTCTGCCTTTATTTATACACAGCATGAAGCATACAAAAAAGGAAATAACATGATTATCTAGTCGAGCAGGCAGGTGTAACTTCTCAAAACGTTGTGTTCTCTACAAGGTCGTTTCTTATTCTTGGGTGGCGGTTTCCTGCTGCTGACAGATAATGTGACGGCAAACAGTTTCCGTTATAGAGCAAAGAGCCAATGGTTAATTGTGCAGCTGGTTGAGTACAAACAGAAATATAAACACTCTTAGCTGATTATTATATGAATAATAAAACCTTTAAAAGCAAAAATCCTCTGACATGCGTAATCATGGGAACAAGTGGGTTTACAAACAGGAGCAGCTGATTAGCATTAGAAAAGCTGAAATAATACCTCAACTGAAGCCAATTGTACTAAATGCACTATATGTGCACTATTACAAGAATAATTTTCGTTCTATTGCTTTCTATTAATTTATATAATTTTAAGATAAGCAGGACAGAGTTCTTTAAAAGAAAGATTTACTTATATTCTCAAAAGTTAAGCATGACAGGCTTCTGTTTAAGAAAGAGACCTGTTTTA
>NW_005187625.1:70551-71883 GCF_000239375.1 Pundamilia nyererei | reverse complement strand
TGATATGATGGAACTGGGATTTGGTTACACTTAATTTTTGTAAAACACTACTAAAACTATAACTGGCACTGATCAAAACTAAACTGAAAACTGAGGATTTTCAGAAAATAAAAACTAGAATAAAATAGCAAATAATTGGTAAAAACTAATTACAACTGGTATAAAATTGAAAATCTGGAGTCGAAACTAAATAAAAATGAGAACTAATGAAAATGGCAAAACGATTAAAACCCTGGTGCAGAAATTGGCAAATCTGGCCAGGAAATGTTATAAAATGGATTGTCGGAACAGTCAGCGTTAAAGTCACCTTTGACAGTCCAGACTAAGATGGCGTTGAACATCTTCAAGGCGGAAGAGGGTTGGTGTGACCAAGGTGTGGTTTGGCTTGTTGTATGTTTATTTTGAGGTCATATGGCTCTGGATGGATCAGTTACCAGGGCATGGAAGGAGGACAGACTTATTAAATGAGGAGAAGGAATTTCCTGGGATTGGAGATCCTCTGGGTGAGTAGTTGACTAAAAGCTTGCATAAAATAAAAGCTATTTTTTGTTATTGATTGGTAATAGATTGATAATTGGCCACATTTACAGCTGTATTGACTTGTTGTGGGCGCAGTCTACTTCATATTTAAGGACTCTAATTAACAGATTGAAAATGGAGACATTAAAGGAAGAGTATGCGGTGCCACGCTGTCAGACGCCAGTGACGGTGGGACTCAGTTATGAATCAGGTGAGCTGGATTCCTGGCTGATTCAAAACATGGACAATGTTGTGTCTCCATAAGGGACCGTTAGCTCCAGGAGATAAGTGGCAGTCAGTGCCTGTCCTCGAGAAGGAGAGCATGTTCCTTTGCTGTGTCTAAAGTAGTCAACAGGTCCATATTGAAGTGAAGTTCATATTGTTACAGGTTTTGTTTCTTGGCAATTCTGCAGACGCAGGCTCTGGGCGGAGCCGGGAGATGAACAGATAGAACATGACATTTAAATTGATTTAAATGAGAGTGTGAGAGTTAAAAATGGCAAATTTGTTTTTGATGTCTTTTCTTAATATGAGTGGTTTTAGTAATTTCCAGACACACCTTGCAAATGTGCTTATAATGAGTTGGCATTCGGTCTTTTGAAGGTCATAAGCTTCGTTCGGCGTGATGGTCCGGACTGATATGTTGCAGGTATTGACTTTGAGTGCAGAGGGCTAAATGCAAACACACTTAAACACACATAGGATATGATTAGAATAAGTCCCTGGGACATTCTGAATATTCTAAACCAATTCTGAATCACCAGAAGATCAGTAGATAACAACATTAGATTATTAGAGCTAGGCAGAGAGGTG
>NW_005187625.1:68370-69530 GCF_000239375.1 Pundamilia nyererei | reverse complement strand
TGTGAATGAATGATATTGTTTTATGATGCATTATACTGCTGAGTTATAAGAAATACTGTTCGCAGAAAGTCATCGCCTTATTTGTCTGATTAGGAGAGAACAGAACAGAACATACTGGAGTTTTCTGCCCCAAACAGGGAGCCAAGGTCGTAGCTTAGGCGCTGTGTGAGAGAAAGCATGTGAATGTTTAGGCTTTTATGATAAGGTGGGGGCCACCCGAGGCTACAAGAGTTTGATCAATGCTCCAACATTTTGAGATCTGATGCTGTCTGCGTATGGTGTCCATCTCCCACGCGTGTGATCATTAAAATCATTGTTTGACTCAACCCGGCCGGACCAGTGTTGTTCTTTGGGTTTTTCCTCTTGTGTCCATCCCCAATATTTGAATCCGTAACAGGAATTATTCTGCACATTAAACACACCTAACAAAGAGTCAGCCCAATTAAATTACCGGAGATGAATCAACTGTATGGTTATTTTGGAGTTTATAGTTTGTGCTGCTGTTAAACTTTACAGTATTGACTTCAGTATTCCTGCTGTTGGTGTAGCTAGACTACCATGTTGATCAGTAATATGTAATGTGATATTTGATATTGTTACTTTGCTGGATTCACTGAGACACATGTCCAACAACCTTGGTTTATAAAGGAAATTACAGAAATTTGAGCTAACAAAACAGAGACTGGATGCCTGTGTCCATGAAAAGCTCCTGTGCCAAACAGAAATTTTAATATGGTCTAATCAGCTCTATTTCATAAATGACTTCTTAAACATTAAACATAGAGCTGTATGAAAAAAGCTTACATCCGCGAAGACAAAGAGGGAGTCTTCATCTTACTTGTAATACTTCATCATGCGAAGTATGGCTGCTGTGCCAACCTTGTTGTTAGTCAAAACTCCCTCACTTTCTATCTGCTGGATGAGTGTCCTTATACCAAGGTTCCTTTGGGCTTCTGGCTGGAGAAATAATTAACAATCCTTCTGCCTTTGGTTATGAGGGCCTGACTTTATGGAACGCCAGGACTGCCATAATGAATTAATTAAATACACCATTAAATAATTAATTAAATGTGTCAATAATTAATTAAAATGTGAAATACATAAATAATTAATTAAATGTGTCAATAATTAATTAAAATTGGAATTAATTAATTAAATAA
>NW_005187625.1:54679-58348 GCF_000239375.1 Pundamilia nyererei | reverse complement strand
ATAATTAATTAATTACATGTGTCATAACTATTTATTTAATTAATTAATTCCAATTTTAATTAATTATTGCCACATTTAATTAATTATTTAATGGTGTATTTAATTAATTATTTAATGGTGTATTTAATTAATTCATTATGGCAGTCCTGGCGTTCCATATGACTTAAGCGCTCACTGATATCAATACCTGTGAGTTTGTGAAAGTGGTTCGAAAGACCTTTCCAAGTAAACAAGAATGGCCACTGCTCCTGAATTTCAGCTACTGAAAGTGAGGGGCAACTGTTGATAAGCTGGCGCTGAGAAATATATGTGAGGCACATGTAGTCATCCACATCAGGTCTCTCCACAGCTCCAAGTCCTTGTGAATTAAAAATTGTTAACAGGATGACTTTCTTTTCCTCTAAAGAAGCTGGCATTTCCTCCTCAGGAAGTTCAACTGGCTAATATAACCATAGCTATCTACAAGGCATCTAACTTTTTAGGTGAGGTTGCATTACTGTTGGGACTGCAGTCTTCCTCATTCCTGGTTCTCTTTGTTTCACAAAGTTTCACTGAACATGTTATCTTGATTAACATGTTCAACTCTAGATTTGATGCTTCTTAGTAGTGAATAATGTCCACAGCCCAGTCTTTCTCCCTTTTCAGTAAAATCTGCAAATGTTTGAGGGTATCTGTTTACAATGATCTTAGCAACCTCTTCACAAGATGCACGTTTAGGATTTCTGCAGTGAACTTGCATGGCCTCCACAACAATTCTAACCATACTTCTCCTGTCCTCTGGATGAGCTGTCTCCTCTTGTGATTGCATGCAACAGTTGGAATGGAAATCTTTCCCAAGCTCCAGAGTAATGGTGACATTCAAATTCTTTGGTCTGTTGCCATCTAAAAATAAGAGAGAGAGATCACTGGAAAAGCAACTTTATATGGCTATTTCCAGTGTTGGGACCAACGCGTTATTAAGTAATGTGTTACAGTAACTATGTTATTATTGTGGTAACGAGCACGGTAACTAGTTATTATATTACGCGTTTCTTACTGAGGTGAAAAGGAACAGTTTGTCCCGTAATTCAGCTACAATGAAAAAGACACAAAGCTGGAGTTATTCTGTGTCTTTGCTGCACAGCTGCCTCTTCTTCTTTCATTCTCCCCCCTCCTTCTCCTGTTTCTACTTCAATCATGAAAACTGATCAATGATCAGCTGATCGGCTCTCTTGTTTGTTTATTGCCCACTTTGCGCCAGAAAGAGGAAACCAGCGGATATCACGCTAAACAACAGCAGTACGTTTAAACTTGATCAGCTATTGTTAGAATTTATTTAATATTAATTTCTAGTATCAGCTGATGTTAGCTGGAGCCACAGCTGTAAAAAAGCTGCTGGTCATGATATCGGTTTGGATATGTGGTGAGAGGGAAACATGAAGATGAAACCAGGAGATGTCCTTACTGGATCATCAGAGCTGAACAGGTGATGGAGAAACAGGTTTACCTTTTAGGTGACATGAATGAGTTGAAGGGAAGTTATGAACTGTTTCTGAGAGACAAATAACCCCAGGATCCTTTTTTAGGTAGCTGACAGCTGGTAACTGTGCAGGGGCGGATCTAGCAAAGTGTTGCCAGGGGGGCATGTAGGGCATTAACAGGGAAAGGGGGGCACAAAGAAATACTTTTCTTTCTTATTCTCATTTAAAATGTCTACCTTTTAAAAAGATAATTATCTGAATCTTACAAGAAACGATTGATAGATTGATGCATATATACCATCAAAACAGTGTATATCACTGTCACAACAGTGTTTATTTTCATTGAAAGGCTTTATGATTTTTCCTATAATGGTGGGCCAGTCTCTAGTCAAAATGTCCAGGCCAATTTTCTGTCCCAGTCCAGCTCTGTATGCAGCTCACCTGCAGTCTGGTGTTACCTACATCTTCCTATTCAGAAGGCAGAATTTCCGAGTTCTGAGTACAATCGAAAGCACCACGACTGCAGCTTTTGTGTTGGATGTAAAAGACACACATGACGCTGTGACGTAGGCTAGAGTCATGGCAGCAGTCAATGACGGTCCAGGCGTGGGATTTCTCTCGTGGAAATATGCACATTATCTTTTCCTTTCTATTGGTAGGTGGCACAGTGCACTTGTGGCAAGTAAGCAAGCTAGAAGACTGGCAAAGTTATGGAAGAAACACATTAACAAGAGAATTCTGAGTAAAACCAAAGTTACTTTCCCTAGTAACTAGTTACTTTGAAAGTAATGAGTAACATGAAGTAACTGAGTTACTTTTGAGAGAAGTAACTAGTAATGTAACTAAGTTACTATTTTAAAGTAACTTACCCAACACTGGCTATTTCAACAAATATGTCCTCACTAAAAGATGAACCCTGCAATTAGGATTGAGTACTAACAGAAAGACAGTTTTGGGGACCTTGTCTGAAGATGAAAATCAATGCCAGGACTCCAAAATAACTACAAACTCAAGGTCTTGCTTCAAAAGTTGAAAAATACATCGAAAAATACAGTATATTTTACAATTTGTCACAATTTCCACCCTTAGTCCTACCATCACCAATGAAAGGTTAATGGTGTTAGATTCAGTGTCTACTTTTGTTTCGTGCATTGCACAGCTGCAAAGATTCTGAAATTCCTCTATGATGCTCTGTATAGTGCTGGTTGGCAAGAGCATTTTAGCCTGCATTTTTAAATGACACAAGTCTTCTAATAGATTAACTGTGTCCTTACTTACTGAGCACTTAGTTCCTCCTACACCGAGCGGCGGATTGGGCAGCTAGTGATCTCCATCGATGTCGGTCGGCAGCAACTGCTTCAGCTTCGTCCCAGGCAATGTCGACAGTTCTCAGATCGTCCATGAATGTCCGACGCCATGTGATCTGTGGTCAGCCTTGCTTTCGCTTGCCAGTGCGTGGACATCATGTAATGGCAATCTTAGCTGGACGTTGAGGGGGTAGGCTACATCGGCTAACGGGCGGGTGCCTGCTCTTCGTAGGACCTCCTCATTTGTTATTCGGTCTCGGTAGGAAATTCTCAGGATTCGCCGCAGGCCACGTTGTTGAAGCATGTTCAGGTGCTGAGTAATTGCACTTGTTGAGCGCCAGGTTTCACTAGCGTATAGTGCAGTAGGAAAGACGATAGAGTTTAATAGTCTGATCTTGACCCTAACATTTAGGGAGGTCGAGTTCCAAATAGGATCTGTGGCACAGAATAGTTGATGGCCATGTTGTTCTCCTGCTTTGCAGCTTTGTTTGAGTCTGAATTGCGTCTTAAACATTCAAAACTAAGAAAAGCAGATCAATATTTTCTTCTTGTTGTTATTTAATGGTAGTTAGCAACCAGCAAAAGGAGCATTAACCACCTCGCCCAATATTTTCTATCCCCATTGTTGTTTTGAAAGTGTATACCCGACGTGTGCGTCATACGTCACGTTGTACGTCAGGTGAAGGTGTGGTGTCGGCTATCGCATTAAAAAGCTTTAAAAACACAACCCAACGCGCTAAACATGAACAAACATAAACAAACATAAACACCCGTGTTACATTATCACGTATATCCAGGACATTTCTTCTGAACCAAGACGAAGTGGTGCTACAAGCGAATTATTTCTTTAGGAGAGAGCATTTAATAGCAGTCTGGCCTGCCACAAAATGCACTGCTAAAAA
>NW_005187625.1:53527-54659 GCF_000239375.1 Pundamilia nyererei | reverse complement strand
ACACACACACACACACACACACATTTAGTATATACACTGGGTGAATGTGCAGTAGTAGCAGCAAGCAGGTGAATTCTGTGCATTAATATGAATAGACATCTGACTATTTTACAGGATAGACAATATAAACATATTTAAAATTAAATGACGGTCTGCACTTTGTTTCCATTCAGCTACTTTATGTGGAGAAGGTTGTGTGTTTGACTGATAGTGACGTAAACATTTTGAAACGAAGACTAAAATCCTCCTGAGAACAGAGGAAAAAGAATATTCCCACTGAATGAGGTGAAACGATATCCTTGAATGTTAGTTTAACAGCAGATTTCTCTGCAACACAAAACAACCCAAGATCAGTTTAATCAGAGTTAAAAGTTTTTATTTTTAAGGACAGAAGGAGGGCTGGGCCATACCGTTCACAGTAATGCCGGTATAATGTTAGGCAATAATAAGAAAATGAAATATCACGATAGAATATGGGAAAAACCCACATTTGCAGTGCTTTTGTTTTCATACGCACATGGCGGAAAAAGCATGGCGGCGACGGAGAATGAGAAGGGCAAAAGCGGATCGTTGAATGAAACAGATGAATCAGAATTGGTTTGTAAAAATGCTGCAACTTCAGTGGTGTGGAACTGGTTTAGCTTTTGTCCATCAGATACACACCAAAGCACAATTTGTGGTAGAGCATGCAAGAGGGCCGTCTTTATTACCAATATTACCGAACTGATTTCATGTGGTACACGGTGCTCAAAAATCTGTCAAAAAATGTTTTAGTACGACTTTGCTAAGCTACGAAGCCGCACCACTTAATGGATTGTCGGAGGATTACGACTACCGTAGTCAGGAGCCTCGAAGGGTAAGACATACTGTGCTGCATTATGTGTGTATAACCTCTCTTTAAGTTTTGTGGATATTCTACACAGTTATGCTCAGGATATGTCGGCCAATTTCCACTGAAAATGCCTTTTGGTTAAACTGTCAGCAAGGAATTTGCATTTGCACTGTTAAATTTTTATGTAGCTTTAATGCACATGTAACGCTAAGTTATTAAAGGACTAGTTTATGTCAATGGATGAATTTACTGACTGACGCGCAGAAGAAATAGTTCTTTATGGAGCCTAGATGGTGTGAA
>NW_005187625.1:50643-52637 GCF_000239375.1 Pundamilia nyererei | reverse complement strand
GAATTGAGGAGAGAAAACGCTTTGTTTTCCAATACCGCTCTAAATGCCATAAGCTCACAGCCACAGCAGGAGTCGAACCCGGAAGTATCCCTCCACAGCCGGTTTTCAGAGTTGCCGCGACGTGAAAGGAGCCAATCAGAAGAGGGACCTCAAATCAGCTGACGTGGGTCATGTGACAGGGAGTAGTTGATATGGGTTACACACATAAAAAACAGCTGCTTGTTTAGGTGAAAATACATTGATAGGGTTTTTTGCACTAATAAAATTTTGGAGTTGTAAAGTATTTTGTCTTGCGTCAATTATATTGTCAGTTATATTGTTATTGCAAATTTTCAAATATATATCGTGGTAAATATTTTTGGCCATATTGCCCTGCCCTAGACAGAAGCCTGATGCTCATTTGGACTGAAACGAGCTAAGTTACCAGTTATATTAATGATTTCATGAAGTCAAAGTTTTGGCTGCTTTATGTAATTCAGGGGTGATCACATCTCCCGAACCTAAACAACAGTCTGAAATTTTGGTGCTGTTGGGAGCAGGAACATTTCCACACATCTTTATGTTGGAGTTCTGGAGAGAGGCAACAAATGAAAAGTCTTCAGTTAATGAACATAACACAGATTATCATCATCATGAGTGTGAAGGTCAGAACAGTGAACTGAAACTGAGTCAGGTCAGATAAAACTCTGCTTTGGGACTAATAAAGACTAAACTGTAGGAAGCAAACCCACGCTGGAAATAATCAAATATCTATATGAAAATAAAACCAAATTCTGACTTTGATTTTTCTTTTCAGACTGGTCACCGAGGGCTAAATGAAACAGCACTGAGAACAGAATCAGCTTAACAGACACTTCTAGTATAGAAAAAAAGGGGAAAAAAACTACACTTACATATTGACATGCATATGCATATACTTGTGTCTACAAAGAGACAAAATAGTCACAATCTGACTCAGCACAAGTCAAAGTTCCACTCTGTCTACCTTTTTCTTTTTTTTCCTTCCTTTAAATACATATATAAAATATACCTTTGCATTCCTGTTTTTATTGGACTAAATGTGTGTAGAATACAAAGCTTTGATGATCTGTTACCAAACAACATTTGGAATGATTTCAGTGTCGAAAGCTTCCAGAAAATCAGGACAACGTTGAAAATGTTGATCTATTATTTTAAGGCGGGCATGAGCTGAACTGAATCAAACTGTTTCAGAGGATATTTCTTGCCTTACAAATGGCATCACCTAATTGAACCTGTGATGTAACCCACTAAAGTTACCATAATGTGGGATTTTAGCATACTGTTTTTAACCTGCTAAAGGAACCAGAAGCAGCCAAAAAAAATTATTGCCATAACTGATCTCACATTCAGTCATGATGAGGGTTCATGCTATTTATATGTAGAGTCACATGGATGTATGGTAACACTGCTGATGCTCACTGAATCAGACATAAAGTGGAAATCTGTCCTGACTGTTTGACCTTCATCCATCCTCTTCTACTCACTAATCACTGCAATGCGATCCTTTTCTGCACTTTTCAAAGACCCCTGAGCTGCTGCTGCACAAACACTGAGGTGTTCCTAATAAAGTGCTCGTGCTGCTGAACTGACCTGTGACTTTCAGAGTCATCTTGGTCTGACAGCTCACTTTGGGAATGTCACACTCGTACTGGCCGGCGGCGTCCGCCCTGAGGTCCTTTATGATGATGGAGAGGTTTCCAGTCTTGTATTGGTCTGGGAAGCTGAACACGTGACCTGTAAGCTTTGGATCTATTTTATCCTCTCTGCTGTTGATGTCCAAAACAACTTTGTCATCCTTGTCCCTCCAGAAGGTGTTAACCAGTGTTGGGACTAACGCGTTATTAAGTAACGCGTTACAGTAACTACGTTATTATTGTGGTAACGAGCACGGTAACTAGTTATTATGCCAAAATCAGGAACGCGTTACTCGTTACTGGGATTTAGATAGGGTCGTTACTCGTTACTTCGTGTGG
>NW_005187625.1:45372-49357 GCF_000239375.1 Pundamilia nyererei | reverse complement strand
CTGTGACGTAGGCTAGAAGCATGGCAACAGTCAATGACGGTCCAGGCGTGGGATTTCTCTCGTGGAAATATGCACATTATCTTTTCCTTTCTATTGGTAGGTGGCACAGTGCACTTGTGGCAAGTAAGCAAGCTAGAAGACTGGCAAAGTTATGGAAGCAACACATTAACAAGAGAATTCTGAGTAAAACCAAAGTTACTTTCCCTAGTAACAACTAGTTACTTTGAAAGTAACGAGTAACTTGAAGTAACTGAGTTACTTTTGAGAGAAGTAACTAGTAATGTAACTAAGTTACTATTTTAAAGTAACTTACCCAACACTGGTGTTAACTGACTCAGACAGCCGTTCAGAGTAGATGCAGGGCAGCACGACCTCACACCTGATGAAGCTGGTCCTCACAGACTGGCTGCTGCGTGCAGAATGACAGGAAAGGTTTGAGGTTTAGCTTGCTGTGTCCATAGTAAAGAACACAGTAATCCCAGTAACAGTCAGTCCTCAGGATGTGTGTGGAAAGGGGATATGCTAATTAAATGCTAATCATAGTAATGATGATCCTTTTTAGTGACAACGGCATAAATAACTCAAAACATCTCTTGATGTCACTGACTCTGGTCAGAGGAAATCTTGTGATTCCAGGGCTCGTTTTGATGACATTTGCAGCAGCTGCTCTGCCATGTACATTATGAGGTACTTAGCTCCAAAAGATCATACTGTTTTTGGACTTGAATCTTTCACCAGGAGCAGCTTCAGCACCAGCGACCTCCTCCTCTGATCAGATGTGTCTGTGTCTTCTGGATGATAGTCCACGTTGTCTTCCTCCTTAGAAACCTGCCCATCTGAATCGCTATGCTGATCTGTGTCCTCTCCTTCATTTTCACCAAAAATATGATCCAGAACTTAGCTCACTGTAAATCTTCCCATTTTTGTATGCTGCAAATTGTAAATGTGCACTCTGGAAGTCAAATGGCCACTCAAATGAGGGAATTTACCTCACATGTCTTGACATGCCCGTCTTTGTTTTTGTTGTTTTTGCGCAGGTATACTGGAAAAACACGCAAAATAAGACTCCCATGAAGGTCATATGATTAGGAGAGGAGCTGACTGTCAGTGTGTCAGCTGACAGTGCACTTATGATTTCAGTTTTGGCTCTAATTATTGCTTTATACTCATAATATTATAACTGGGTTGAAACCAACCCTAACAAAACAAAGGTCATAATTTCAACTAGGGCATTTTATAATTTAGTGAAACGATTTTTTTTTGTTTTATTTTGTAGAAATAGAGATTCCTGACTAAGTCAAAAAGCCTTGATGCAATAAATACATTTATGTGATTTTTTTTATGCATTTGAAATTTAAAATGAGCCGGTGCCAACTGCCAAAGGTTAAGTATCTTCATGCAACATATGACTTTTTTGGTCAGTTTATTTAAATGGATATTGTTCAAATTTCATCTTAAATGACCGATCTTATTCAAGTTCAGGTTTATGTTGTTTTCTGACTGGTGGTGCTGCAGCTAAACTGGATCAACATGAAATTTCTCTTTGGATAAATTCTTAAAGTCTGTATTTTATTCACTGACTAAAGATAATCTCAAACGTTTCTTTTTAAACAGTTTTTTAATGTTTTCCTGTCCTGTCTGGCAGGTTTGCAATCATAATTATCATCTGAATACACAGTGGTGTATAACACATTTAGCTTTTCCTATAAATTCTTTATACGCTCCTCTTGTTCAGGTGTTTCTTTCATCTTTTTATTGATTTCTATTCATGTTACTTAAGTTCTTATTTTACATGTGGTAAACAGTATGACAGTGTGTGAGGCTGGGAGGGAGGCCCCAGGTGGGGTGCCCACAGCCAAGTCCTGAGAGTCCCAGAGGAACCAGGCAGCTGTTAAAGTGTTTTAAAAGTGGATCGTTCTGACTGAAAACATGCTGCATTGTCATTGTGCCATCTGAAATAGCCTGCAGGCTGCCATCTCTATAACGGCTGCAGAAGTTACACAGAGTTATAAAAAGAAAAAAAGCATAAAGTATTTTCAAACTTATACCATAACCTGATAAAAATGAAACACTGACAAAATTCAAATACAGCACTGAGCCGTGAAAGCATCTGAAGTATTGAGATTATTTTCATATCACTAAGTCAAGCAAAGAAAAAGCTTCTAGTGTGCCTAGTTGAGTGGTTTGGTTTAAACTAGATTAAAACAACAATGGCCTTAAAAATGATATATTTTAAAATAAAATAATTAAACATACTAAGCAAAAATGCATTTACATACATTCTGGATTGTGTTTCCGGAATGCAGTAGCTAGCAAGCTGATTAGAGACAGTAACAGCCAAGCAGAATATTTGTATCCAAGTCTGTGATTGGTTGGTTTTGTGGCACACTTATAATGGTGTACAGAGAGTTGAGAGTGCATGAAGCAGAGATATTGTGAGTGCGAACAACACACTGAAAGCAGGTCCGCAGATGTCTGTGAGCACACAGAGCAGAGATCTGATCAAGAGCAAATGCCAACAACTGAGCGAGAGGGGCTGTTACTGTGTGTGCTTATGGTTGATAGCAAACACTGAAATACATTTCTTGCACACAACAATGAGTTTTGTTTGCTCAAATTAAACTTTGCTTCGCTCAAAATCATTTTCTCCTCAAAATGCAATATTTGTGCTTGCAAATTTGCACAAAAATAACATCATACTGAGTGTGACAGAAACATCTCAGAATACACAGTACATTGCAGTTTGTTGTGAGTGGAGCTGCATGGCAGCAGACCAGTCAGGGTGCCCATGCTGACCCCTATCAACTGTTATATTTTGGACAAAACAGGAAAAAGTAGATAAAAAGTCAAAAAAAAAAAAAAACGTTTCAAAAGAATGAAAGAGAAGAGCACAAAACAAACACAAGAAATTGTTTCTATGGGTAATATAAGCCACTGGTGCAGGCACATTTCCTACTGATGGACATTTATTCTGTTTATGTGTTAATTTATGTTCAATCAGTGATTTTAAAAAAAGCTAATTGTGTTTGTGTTCAGATATCCCATCTTTAACTGTGAGCGTTGCTGCAAAGCCTATCACAGTGTAAACAGAGCAGAAGCAAAATCTGTGTGATAGTTTGTTTTTATTTGATTATTAATGAAAATAAAGAGCAGAGCTGGATTCAAGTTCAAGGCGAGACTGTTTTGCCTTAGATAATTTAGCTCGGTCCAGCAGGTGGCAGCATTGCAACACAGATGCACATATTCATGCGCACAAGACAGAAAATTATTTTTCAAATTTTAATGCGGTGCACAAAACTGACAACCTTTGAAACTTGGAGACATTTGAATTGAGTCTTGGGCTCTGTGAGTTCACGCTAGTAGGTAAAAATATGGTAACTTAACCTGATTAAAATCTAAAAATCTAAAACTAACCTTATATTAAGTTCATTTTTAGGACATGACAAAATGCGGATCAAACTGCTGACATGAATTCTGGTCTATCAAATCCTGTCTCTAAAAGCAGACATGATTTGATGCTTTCTCTTTAAACAACAGATCTTTGTCTGATGTTAAACTGTGAAAATTGTATATAGTTTCTTACAGTTCAATAAAAATGTGTGAATTACATAATGCAGAATGCAAACAGCATTTCTAAATGCTGAATGTAAAAACTAAATAAGAACACATTCAAACAGACTGATCCCAGTATAGCACAAGGACCTTTACAAGACTGTTTCTACTAGCATGTGGATGTTGCCCAGAACATTTAATGCAACAACATAGTTGGTTGCACCAACAAACACAAGTGTACATATTCTCTAGATAAAGTGATAAACATAAAAGGGCCTAATGAGAAAATAAACTGATTACCACTCACAGAAGACTGCATCCGGTGTACAGGGAGTGTAGAATTATTAGGCAAATGAGTATTTTGTCCACATCATCCTCTTCATGCATGTTGTCTTACTCCAAGCTGTATAGGCTCGAAAGCCTACTACCAATT
>NW_005187625.1:41644-44131 GCF_000239375.1 Pundamilia nyererei | reverse complement strand
AAAACTAAAAACTACTTCCAAAAACATTCAGCTTTGATATTAATGAGTTTTTTGGGTTCATTGAGAACATGGTTGTTCAATAATAAAATTATTCCTCAAAAATACAACTTGCCTAATAATTCTGCACTCCCTGTATGTTGAGCGTCCTTAACTTGCTTGTTGGGTTTGCTAATAGTAGTTTCAGTGCAACAAGAAGCCATTCTTTAGGAAGCATAAAGGTCACTCTTCGAAGATGTCAATTTTCATGTTTTGGGCCGAGAAGGCAGACGGTTTGAAAGAGGAGTGAAAGAGGCCATCTATGTCCACTGTGAACGACCATCTGTGAAAACAGTGGGTGGCTTACGACAACAACTGACTGCCATCTATAATCCAGTGTTGAGATCCCTTCCCAGGTGCGTCAACCCTTACTCACATGTTGCATTTGGTGGCCTTAATAGTTCACATGTTAAGGTGTGGCCAGGTCATACAGTGGTTTCACCTGAAACCTCTGGTGGTAATGACACACACCTTTTTCAAACCTTGGCTCATGTGATGAGTCACGTGATTGATAGTATGTCAGTCATCCGCTTAAGAGCCAACTCCAACTCAGGCTTAAATACCTGGGATTCTCCACCATTTGGTTTTAGAACTGAGGACGAGAGGTGAAATGTCTTCAAGGAACTTAAAGAACTCTAGTCACATCCTTTCCAAGCTCCTTAGTATGCATATTAATGGCATTAAAGAAAACCAACAAGTTAAACGTATGCATTAACTTTCTTTATTGCAATAACATGTATAATGTATAAAAATGCATGCAGGTCTGTACTGCAATAGTTTGTACAACATTCACAGCTAATTACATCTTTGTTCTCAAATGCATACGTTTTCAGATGGAACAATATTTAAACAAATGTAACACTGATACAACATTTATGTGGATTGTTTTGTGTCAAAGAAGAGAAAATTGACCTGAACTTCAGTGTTTTCTCACAGCCAGTTCTTGATTTTTGAGACAAAGACCCAATTCTACTGCAAGATTTTCTGCCATGCTTACCAAATGAATGGAGTTTCAGTTCACTTATCTCAGAGTCTGGTTCTTGATGTTGTCAATCAGCATTGCGACTGGGGGCAAAATTATTTCAGAGCTTGCACCACCTCACATCTCCTTTAGGATACGGCCCATACTACTTCGAACACGACATTAAACTTGTAAAATTGTGAAATCATAATTTTTGATGTCTTTATATCAATTTCTAGACAACAAATCTACCGTAGAATTTTTCAGACTTAATCTGTACAGTCCCTACAGATACACTGTTACTGTTAATCAGTAATGATTATCTAAGGAGTGAGATATGATGGAACAACTACTGTACCTCACATGAGCAGACCAGAAGAGTTTGTGTTCATACTACGGAGAGATGAGTCGTTGGAGTGTATAAAGAGTCTGCACTGGGTCTTGTCAGCGAGTGTTACCCTAAAGTGTAAATTCCATGACCCCAACAGTTGGTTTATTACTAGTGCTGTCAGTGTTAATCTCGTTAAAATGACGAGATGAACGCACAGGGCGATCCGCGTTAACTTGCTAATGGAGATTTGCCGCGTTAATGCAGTTATGGCTTAACGTCATTTTAACGAGATTAACGTGGATTACACATTCCTCATTGCTGTCGTTTGGGTCACCCACTGCTGTGCTTGGCTCTCGATTGTCCTCAGGGATAGACGAAATTAGGACAGTAATTGTACGTTTATTAACTTGTGTTCTTAAGAATTATCTTCTTGATAACACACATACATTGTATTCTTTTTAAATTTGCCCATGTCTTCTGGCGTGCAAGGGGCTGACTTTCCCCTGCAGGATCATCTTCTCCAGAATTGTCCTGATCACACGCAAAAATAAGAGAAGAAAGGAAACCATGGCAACTATGTTAATCCCTAAACCCAAAAGTGTTCACAGCAGAAAACAAGAGGAATACCGTCTGGACATCACAGGTTCTGTATAGCATGATGGTTATTAAAACCATACTCATATGAATATGATGTGTAAATTGATTTATTCTTGTACCTCCATGCCACAGTGGCAAAATTCTTCACCCCAGTGGACCGGTGATCATTTTCTCCTCTCATTTTAATAAATTGAGCCGTTTGGTCTTTGTTCCCTAAAACATATCACAAAAAGGTTCATTTGAAAAAATCTAAATTAGGTGTGTGTGAGCAGCAATACGTGAAAAACTGCGGGACCCACCATACAAGCTAGTTTATGGGCAATTTTTAAAAAGATTATTTTAATTAAAAAATAACCATAAGCAAATGCCCAAAGCCTAACAACACAGCCGCTATAAAAATATAACTTTTGTACCATCAGATTTTCATATACTTACATTTAAAGGTGTATCCCTCTCCCGCATTACAATGGGGCAAAAAAGTATTTAGTCAGCCACCGATTGTGCAAGTTCCCCCACTTAAAATGATGACAGAGGTCAGTAATTTGCACCAGAGGTACACTTC
>NW_005187625.1:19919-21642 GCF_000239375.1 Pundamilia nyererei | reverse complement strand
GTGGACTTTCTGAAACATTCAATAACCTCAGCGCCGGTCCTCAGGTTCCCAGATTTTTCGCGTCCATTCTTCATTCACACTGATGCATGCGATGCTGGTCTTGGGGCAGCATTAATGCAAAAAGATGAGGATGACAAAGACGTTGCTGTAGCATTTGCTAGCCGGGCTATGCACAAATCGGAAAAGCCCTACTCAACTCCAGAGAAGGAGTGTCTGGCCGTGATCTGGGCCTTGGAACATTTCCGACCCTATGTCGAAGGCTTGCACGTAACCATTTACACCGACCACGGCAGTCTCAAGTGGTTGATGTCTCGACCGAATCCCTCTGGCAGGCTTGCTCGGTGGTCTGTGCGCCTTCAAGACTTTGACTTCAACATCATCCACAAACCTGGAGAACGTAATAAGGTGCCCGATGCCCTTTCCCGTAATCCTCTACCAGATGTGGATGCCCCCATTGATCTTCTCCCTCCCTATGCCGTGATTGGGAGCATGGACCTTCGTGCTCTACCTTCTGTGATTGTTTCGGACCGCCCGCATGTTCGTCAGCTGCAGCTTGAGGACTCAGTCACAGGCCCGTTGCTCAATCAACTGGAAACTGACCAACAAACGGGGGAGAATAATCAAGATCTGGAACAGTACGTTGTCCATGACAGTCTCCTCTATTTCCTCGACCCAAAGACAAAGTGTGGTCTCCACCCACTCAAGCAGCTTAAACTGTTTGCTCCTACTGCCCTCCGTGGTTATCTGCTCAAATATTACCACGATCATCCCACAGCTGGACACCTGGGCATTGCAAAAACGCTGGCACGCTTGCGTCTCAGATTCTTCTGGCCACACATGAACTCTGACGTGAAAAAGTATGTGGTCTCATGTTGTTCGTGTCAAACCACTAAGCCGAGTCAAAGATAAACAGCAGGCCTTATGGTCCCTATCCAGCCACAAAGACCATGGGAGTACGCAGGGGTGGACTATGTTGGCCCACTGCCCCACACACAAAGGGGGAATGCTTATATCCTTGTTTTTGTGGACTATTTCTCAAAATGGGTCAAGGTGAGTGCTGTGAGAGAAGCCACTGCTCAAGTTGCTGCGAACAAGTTCATTACTGACATTTTTGCCCGACATGGTTCTCCCTCCCACCTTATTTCTGATAGGGGAACGCCTGTCGTCAGTGAACTCTTTGAGCATGTTTTGTTGACTCTTGGGACTGAACACAGACTAACAACTGCATACCATCCTCAAACGAATGCAACTGAGCGTGTAAATCGCACTTTGAAAACGGCCATTGGAGCCTATGTTGGGGATAAACACACCTCTTGGGACAAGTATCTTCCCCAGATCTGTTTTGCACTGCGCACTGCGCCTCACGAGAGCACAGGCTTGAGTCCGTCCATGATGCTGTATGGGCGAGAGTTGGACACGCCCTTGGACCTTGTCACTCAACCCTCCTGGGAGGGACTGAGTGACCCGGAAACGCCCCACTCAGATAACCCGAGAGCTTCGCTTCGGGATGCTCATGAACATGCTCGCTTGGTGCTTGGAGAGAGTCATGAAAGGCAAAAGCGCTACTATGATCTGAGACGTCGCACGGTTTCTTATGAAGTTGGGGACCTTGTCAGGGTAAAGTCACACCCAAAATCAGATGCATCGTCCAACTTCTCTGCTAAGTTGGCCCCGCTTTACACGGGTCCCTACCGCATCTCCAAGAGGATGTCGGATGTGAATT
>NW_005187625.1:13923-19256 GCF_000239375.1 Pundamilia nyererei | reverse complement strand
ATGGGCATTCACCATGTGGGACACTGTCATGTATGCCAGTTTGTCAATTTTGGACTGTACATTCCCCTATTTTGGTTTTGACGTCTTATCCTGCTGACCATGTATGGAGGCTGGTTAAGTTTGAACTGTACCTTTGCTGTGTTCGGCTGGGGACAGCCTTTGTTTAACCGGGGGGGATATGTAACAGCCGTTATGGTGTGGTGTCCCTTTAAGACACCCAAGTCGAGGGTTGATGGTGTCTTCAGTGTGTGCCACTGCTCTCTCTCTCGCTCTGGGATTATGAGGACACGTGCCTTCACGCTCGTGCTTAACGAGGGATGGACTTCTGTTTTCTTTTCCATACCCTTTTTTTTGTTTTTTTTGCAGAGCTTGGGTTGTATGAACGCCGGGCTTTTATATGGTTGCTGAAGAATGCGTATTAAAGAACCACCGTGGATTACTGATACCAGTGTGGGTGTGTATCCTTCCGCCTAGCCTGCTAGGTGTTTTGCCGCCTCTTCTCAACCACACAACACAACCCAACGTTACAAACCCCAGAATGCCATTTATTTAGGATTTAAATGTTTATTTTTTATGCTTTTGGAGTGAGGGCGTCTAATACACACGTTGTCACTATGTTTTGTACCACCAGTTTTTAAAAGAGCACACAGGGGTCGGGTTTGAAATTTCACACAGCTTTATTATTATTATTTGCTTGTTATTATTTCTTTACTTGGATCAATACAATGCAGAATCTGAGAGGCTCTACCCACTCGCAGGGGATCACCTATAAACGCGAGGGGGTAGGTTTGCGGCATGCGCTCATAAAGAACCGTTATGGGTTAAAGATGAGGACTTACCCTATGTAACCACGTAATCTGTTTTTGTCCTGTATCGTGATGAGTAACAATTTTACTTTTTTAAATCTAGATAATCTTGATGTCGTGTGATGGGATTGTGTTCTTCAATTACATTTACAATGCGCCAAATTACTACAACAAACAGCTCAAGGCTATGCCATTAAGAGTAAGGATTTTGTTAAACACCATGTTTCTAAGATTTATATGACAGAGTACAATAATCTCAGTTTTATCTGAATTTAGAAGCAGAAAATTAGAGGTGTTTAGGTGTCTAAGACATCCCTGCAGTGTCACTAATAAAAGTGGGTATTAATTACATAGCTGTGAAAATGGATGCTATGCCTTATAATGATACTGCCTAATGGAAGCATAAATTAATGTCTGATTATCTTTTCTGTGTTTCTTCAAGTTTGTAATGCTGCACATATTAAAGGATGAATTAGGGCTGTTTGGGACTGAAAGTTCACTGGAATAGTTTTAATTAGACACACGTTCACTGTTTTTCATCAGATTCTTGCTTCCATCACTGGTTTGTTCAATATAAAAATTATATCAGATAAGAAAATAAACCCTGTGTAGTTTAAAATTTTAATCAAACTGAAATGTCGCTGAACACTGTTGGACATATCTTTTAATCTCATCGACAAAATCTTTAAACACCTAAATGTGCCATTTACCATCTTGTAAAACTGTTCCCTCTGCTTCTCTTGCACATCTCCACTGACTCTTTCTTCTTCACCACTCCTGTGCACCCAGTCCAACGCTCTGGACTCCCCTGCCTCCCTAAACTGGTGTGTTTAAATCTCTCTAGCTCTGTTGTGAACTTCACATGAAATTTGTGGTAACAAAATCTAACTGATGCAGATATCCTTGGAAAAATACACACTGATGAAAAAAAAAAATAATAATAACTGCTCAAAGTAAAAGCAGAGCCCTCCCTTTGCACTGTGTGCTCTTTTAAATGCTGGTAGTACAAAATACAGTACCAACTCATTCCAAAGGGTGAGGCAACGTCTCACAAGAGGTTGGAAGAAACCTTGGAAGATTGGACCAACACCTGTTTCAAACCTTGACTCAAGTGATTAGGCGAAAGATCAATAGGGGGACACTCCCCTAGGGCTCAAAATCTGGGGCTCTCCACCAATTGTTCTTAGAACTGAAGAAGCTTCTTGGATGAGAGGTGAAACATCTTCAAGCAACTCCAGATGTCGTCCAGATACTTTTTTTTCCAAGCTCCTTAGACTATGATGAACCTGCACAGACATAATCTTGTATCGTTTAACACATTTTCTCTCTCTCTCTCTTACACACACACACACACACGCATGCATGCGCACGCACGCACGCACGCACGCACGCACGCACGCACACACACACACACACACACACACACACACACACACACACACACACACACACAAAATTAGACACACACACTTTTTGTCTCCAAAGTAAACTTTTTTTGCTTAAAATGACAACAAGACATCATTATAAATTATTGCTCCTTACCTAATTTAATTTCTACATATCTCATGTATTTTATAAATATTAGGACTTTATGACATGGGATAAAACGTATGACTGTCATAAATCTTTATTACTTCCAATCATAAATCATAGGGCCGTTACGCATTCTTTGACACAAAGTATTTCACATCACCCTCTTGTGGAATTTAATTTTCACAGTAAAATATAAGATGAAGTCTGTGTTTAGAACAGCTGTTCAGCTCACTACATGTCCAATAAATATGAGACTTACTTTAACTATACAGTCACGTGAGAGTCCTGTGAAAAACTTAAGCACATCCCATAAGTCATAAGCGCAGGACTTAAAGTTATTGTTTTCTGTGTTCTGTGTTTATAACATGGGTAACAAAGAAAACAGATTTTCTGCCAGTTCTCTGTGTTAGAAAATGTACACGTGGTAAATATTACAAGCACTAAAAATGATACTTGTCATCTTTAAATGCTTCAAATGGCTCACACGCCACAAATTCGAGCATCCTCTTTGTATTGGTTTAGGACTGGTAACGTCTCACAGTCACAGAGGGGCTTGTGCATGAATGAGCTTTGTGCTTCATCCTCTGTCTGTGATTTAACTTCAGTGTTTTCTTGAACTTATTAAAGAAAGGATCCAACACAACTCAGGAATCTCAATTTCAGCCTTTTTATTTTGTTCTCACTGGTTCTGTGATTGGTGCTTCTTATAGTAAGGCACTTTGCAGCGCTCCCAGTTCCGTCTCTCTGCTGCAGCTGCTCTCCTCCTCTTCCTCCTCCTCCCCCTCTCCGGCCTGGCCGCTACTGAAATAGGAAAGGCATAACTAGAAGATTCTCACCAGCTGCAAAACCCTGCCTTCCCTACCACCACGCCCTGAACCTACTGCTCAACTCCTTCCCTGCAGCCAAACCACCAACCTCACTCCACCACACTCTTATGTCACCTCCAAGCAGTAGTGATGACACTCATATATTCACATTTAGGAAAACACAGCAAAAGTGGAATCCATCTTTGAACGTACTTCACATATCATGTTCTTGTCACGTCATTTTAGGCTAAGTTGCATAACATATTTACTGTACGTAAGAGTGAGAATTAAGTTAGCAAGCAACCGAGTATACTCACAGGCTAGTGAATACACCTTCTGAATGTAGAGAACAAAGTTTTCATCCCGTCACACATAAAAACAAATGGAAATAAACTAATTTGGTTGAATAACAAAGCAAGGTTAATGGGGAAAAAATATGTCTACTGTAGTGACACTGAGGCATGGAAGGATTTGAATCATGTGAACTAAACATTCAAACTGGTGATAGTGATCATGATGTTTGTAAAAACAAAACAAAACAGAAAAACTTTAAAACACATCAGATCTCAGTGGTGAAACAAGTCATGCTGGATATCTAAAAAAATATCGACGGGGTAATTTTTTAGCAATGAAAGGATAACAAATCATTGAATGGAAATGAAAATGGTCACCCTACAGAGCTCTAAACTAAAAGAAAACCCACAAATCAAAGTAAGAAATAATAGAGCAGGCTAGTCTATTTTACCGAAACTTCACTACAGTAACTCAAAATGTTACTAAGTAGTTTGTTTGGCCTTCACATGTCTGTATGCATGTCTGGCAACATTGGGGCATGCTCCTAATAAGATGATGGATCGTGTCCTGGGGAATCGCCTCCCAGATCTGGACCAGGGCATCACTGAGATCCTGGACAGTCTGAGATGCAACCTGGCCCAAAACGTAATGTCCCAGCGGTATTCTGTGGGATTTAGATCCCTTCATCCTGCACAAGCTGCCTGCATACTCTCACCACTGTAGCCCACTGAACCAATGTAGGGTCTAACAGTGGGTCCAAAGATTTCGTCTTGATTCCGAATGCAGTGAGGCTGCCGTTGCAAAGCCTGTAGCAAGGCTTGCAATTCTGCTATTCTATGATTTTTTTCATCAGAGACATTCACACCAGTGGCCTACTGGAGGTCATTTTGAAGCCCTGGCAGTGCTCACCCTGCTCAGCACTCCAGCTCTCCTAGAGTCCCTGTCCGTCTCCTGGAATCTCCTCCATGCTTTTGAGACTGTGCTGGAAAACACAGGAAATCTTCTAGCAATGGCACTTGTTGATGTGCCATCCTGGAGGAGACTCATCTGTGAAACCTCTGTAGGGTCCAGGTATTATCTTATGCTACCAGCAGCTAAATGCAAAACTAATGAAAAAACAGTAAGAAAAGATGAGGAGGTAAAAATGTGGCCTCCACCTGTAAAACCTTTCCTGTTTTGTGGGCTGTCTCATTGTTGCCCCTCTAGTGCACCTGTTGTTAATTTCATTAACAACAAAGCAACTGAAACTGATTAACAACCCCCTCTGCTACTTAATTAACCAGATCAATATCACTGAAGTTTAAATCACTTGGTACTATAATTAACTCATTCACTGCCATTGACGTCTATAGCCGTCAATGGCAGTGAATGAGTCAATGGGTTTAACTCATTCACTGCCAATGGCTGGCAGTGAATGAGTTAATTCTTTTGAGCAGTGTATAAGTTAAGGTAAACTTATTAAATTAATGAGGCAGTTAAAGGTTGTAAACCTTGAATGGAGAAAGTGCGGGACGTCCTGCTAATTGTGGTTTACCAACTTTGTCTTTCTCTGAAGCTGCTGTATTCACTGTTATTTATATTTACATATATATTTCTTTTAAAGATTAAACAATTGAAAATATGGTGTGCATATATTATACAAACACAAATATTAAAACAATGTTTGTACACTAACGTTTCAGAATTTTTTTTAAGGCATATGTGTCGTCTTTCACGCTATTTCAACAACACTCAAACACAAAAATCCTCACCTTTGACAGTTTTCTGTCAGTAGGTTGTGGTGGTTTGCATGTACACGATCCCTGAAGGCTCTAGAAAGGGACTAAGTAAATATCCAGAACAAATTGAATTTGAATGCTGCTGCTTTGCTTCTGATTTAAATGACTTGGGGGGG
>NW_005187625.1:0-13903 GCF_000239375.1 Pundamilia nyererei | reverse complement strand
AAAATTTTTTTTTTTAAAAATTGTATTGTTCGATACATATGCGTACCGAACCGAAAGCACTGTATCGAACGGTTCAATATCGATACGAATATCGTTGCACCCCTAATATATATATATATATATATAAGAATAAGCAATTGTTGTGCATATATTATCACTATTATTATGTAAACAGAAATATTAAAACACAAAAAACAAACGTTTTTAAAAAAAAATGTTTTAAGGCATATGTTGTGCAATATTTTTTTCTCATTGGAATCACCATCCCCACCCTAAATGACCATCGCCACTCCACCCTTATTTTATTTTATTTATTATATTATATAACTATATTATGTAACTGTATACAGCCCCACAATGTTTCTGTTTCAATGTTTCCTACGCATACACCATGTATAAAATTCCCCTCACACATATATGTATACATATATATTGCTTTTTATTTATTTTTTTCCCTCATTGTATATTGTTTTCCCTTCTGTACTTTTGCACCTTGTGGTCCAGCCACCCAATTTCTTTGTACAAGAAACTGCACAGTAAAACTGTCTAAGTCTCTAAGTCTCTCTAAGTAATTTCTGTCATCTTTCTAGCGATTTCAACATCACTCAAACACAAAATCCCCACCTTTGACAGCTTTCTGTTAGTAGGGTGTGGTGGTTTACACTACATGATCCCTGAACATTCTACTAAGGGACAAAGTAAAGTAAATATCCAGAAACAGTGAATTTGAATGATGCTGCTTTGCTTTTGATTTAAATGGCTTGTGGGATGCCACGCCAGAGCTATCAATCAATTTAGATGGAAATAGGTGGGAGGTTTTGCATGAAGCTCTGAATCACCACTGGTATCTTTTCAGACTTGATATAGAGAGATCATAACCGGAGTGAATTTCAAAGCCTCCCTAACGTCTACCAAGGTAAGTGCTGCTGTACAAACAGGTCAGATGAATGAATGACAGAGACTTATATTTATAAAGAGATAAAGAGAAAACAGTGTGATAGCCACGTAAGTTGTGGACTTTATCAGTTGGGCTGATTTCAGTTTTAATCTGCTGAAACTGTATATTAAAAGCAGTTTAACTTCCTGAGACTAGCATGTATGCATGTACAACTCATTCTCTAATTTTTCCTTTGTCATTTTAGAGCAATTTCACTAAAACAACCATCTGAGACTTAGGTTAACCCATTAGGTCTTTGTCTGATTTTGATTTTGTTGTAATGTTTTACACTGACTGACAGCAAATAGTAGTAAAATTTATAGCTGACAAAATATGTAGTGAGCAAAGTGACAATAAACACAGCTCAACTGAAAGAGAACTGAATTGGTTTAACTCCTGTTTTCATGTCAGTGATTGAAAACCATGATTAATTAAACTGTCACATAGATATAGGAACAAGTATAGATAAAAAAAATAATAATTAAAAAAGGCAGCTCATTAAAGAAGTATTCCTGTATAAACTGGACCACAGTCACTGTAGTGTCTGAAAGTACTTGGTGTCATAACAGCTGTGTTAGGCAGCCAGGAATGGACCCAAAATCCAAACTAAACTCAAAACACAGCTTTATTGCTGGAATTATTCATTATAAACTAAAACTGGGAAAACACTTTAAACTAAACAGACAGACTAGCAGAAAACCCAGCATTCAGGGTGATCATGACAACCAGCGGAGGAAGAGGCAGACATTAAAAGCACAAGGCAAACGAAGGAATAGACCACAGGTGGGAACACAACTGAAAATAGTCTAACTAACGAGACGCGGAACCAAGACAGATCATGACACTTAATTGCTAAAGAGTTATTACATCTACATTTTTGAAACAGCCGTTTATAGAGGAATTAACCTGAAATAACCAAAATGCTATTTATGTCATCAAAGATCCATTTAGACTGGTCTACACTGTTAGTGCTCTTTAAACATCAAAATAAACTAAAACTCAATACGATGGGTCAGATGACCCGAGATCGTGACAAAGGGATCAGACACTGAACACAGTGTATGATCCGCCAAAGAAGAACAAAAAACAAAAGCTATCTCACTATTCAGTTTGATCTCACTTGCACTCTTATTTTGTAAATGTCATTACAACAATTTATTTAAATTAGTATTTCTATTGTTTTGTGTTCTTTTCTTTTTAAATATTAGGACATTTCACTTGAAATTTGAAATGTTTTATTGATTTCTTTAAACACACAAGCACCTATATCTGTGCAATTTACTCTAGTTGTGTTTAATGAAGAGTTTATTGTTCCCAGCATTTATCAGTAGAGCGTTATGTGGACACAGTAGACGCTGCTCTTCCTCACTATAAAATTTCTGTTCTGTGTCCTGTCTGTGCAGGCTTTTTGTCCACTTTTCTCCTGTGAAAAACACAATGACGAAGCACGTTGCCCTCTTGCTCATTCTTTTCCCCGTGTGTGGACATCTGCTGGACATCAAGTTTTATAATAACCCTTACGAGTATACCTGGGCAGATGCACTGGCATACTGCAGGCAGCACCACACTGACTTGGTCCGAGTGAGAACTGCAGAAGAGAATAAAGCTTTACAGTACTCTGGATGGATTGGTTTGTCCCGGAAGGATGCAACAAGTCCATGGAAATGGTCCAGAGGAGACGAAATAGCCATCTTCATACCATGGGATGGCGGTAAATTCTCATACTATGTTTTTTACTCCTTAGATGTTACCTGGCTTACAAGACCAAACTTACTGGTAATTATTCCAAACTTATTTGCATTGTGACCTGAAATCGATTTGAGATATTTTGAGCATTCAACAATTTAAGTGGTGAGAAAGGATCAGATTTACAGTGTGGAGCAGTGTTGTCTATCACAGTGTTGACTGTAGTGAGTTTCACGAAGTCCCAAACCAACTGTTTCAGCTGGAACTTCAGCAAGGAGGGTTTGTTAGACACATAAACACTGTACTGGTAAAATGATTTGATACTGAATCTAGTTGAATAGACCTTTAAAACATCTCTGAAATCTATCCAAGTTTTTTTTTCTCTATTGTACTTCGACTTCTTGCAGCACCAAAAGAGGATGAAAACTGTGTGAACGGAAGAAGCGATGGAAAATGGGAAAGCAAGAAGTGTGATGAAAAACGTGATTTCCTATGTTATGAGGAAAAGCTGATTCTGGTGAAGGAGAATAAAACATGGGAGGAGGCATTAGAACACTGCAGGTCTCTGGATGGAGTGGTCACAGAAGATCCAGCCTCTTCATACAGGAACCACGGCTATGACCTGGCCTCCCTGATCACTCCAGATGACTACACCACTGCACGAGAGACCGCAAAAGAGGCTACCACTGATGAGGTTGGGCAGTTTTCTGCATGCGTTTGTGTTGGTGAGAGACTCATAACTATACTTACTGTAACTTTGTTTGTTTCTCTTTGTTTACTGTTGGCAGGTGTGGACAGGCCTGTGTAACCTGGCTGGTGAGTGGCTGTGGGTGGGTGGAGAAGAAATGCAATATGAGGATATCCCAAAATGCCCAACCGAGGGCCTCTGTGGCGTCCTCGAGAAGAATGGTAGTTCACCCTACGGCATAAGAAACTGCCAGCAGAAAAGGAACTTTCTCTGTTCCAAAATGAATTAAGTGCTGTACTTAAGTAAACATTTGATATATCTGTACTTACCTTTCCATCTTATGACACTTAGATACATGTGTGTCAAAGTAAACAGGAGAAATAATCCAAAGCAGACTCCACAGACAGGGTTAAACAAAAATGAACCGTTATTCAGGTATATGAGTGAGTCCAAAATTAGAAATTCCAAGAACAATGGGAACCTGACCAACACTTTACACTACCAGTTAAAAGTTTTTGAGTTAGAATAATTGTACCTTCATTCATGATGTATGTTACAAATATATCAGTTAACATAGTCAGTACATTGAAAAGGTGAGAAATAGTGATGAAATGTTTTCATACTGTTAGATTATACAATGATGATAGATTAATGCAAACCAGAAAAATCATAATGTCTTGTTATATGTGTTATTTTCCTAATGTAGTTGTGTGACATGTCAAGTAAATCCTGGACTATACATAATTTAAAAGTTGTCTCAAGTCAATAAAGATATTAAATAAAGATTAATGTGCAGTTAAGCAATTATTTTTGTCTTTATAAGCAGTGGTGAGGGAACCATATGGTTACTTTCACTGCTATGAGGCTTTTTTTACATCTAAAACAGGCCGCCTTGTATTCCTTTTGAAAAGAATGTTTTACAGAATTCGAGAAGTACACTCTAACTACATACATAGGAATTAAGAGGGAAAGTCAGGTAATCAAATCATTTTGACTAACTGATTATCTGGAGGTAATCACCGCTAAAAGAAGACATTTTCGCAATTTGCTGCATCTTGCAGTCGTTAAGTTGACTATAAATTTCTCTGCATACCAAAGTATCTTGAGGTAATTATAAAACTTGGCTGGAACTGGGTCAGGCAATAGGAGAATGATTCCAATGATGGGTAGTACACGTGCACATTCATGCTCAGGCACGTGCAAAGCCAGCACTAATATTCTTCTACCTTCTTATTTCTTTATTTTTACTACTTTCTTCATTGTAGATACAAACTGAAGACATCAAATATATCAAGCAATATATTGGAATAATGTAGCAAAGAAAAAATTTAAAATAAGTTTTATATTTTAGATTCCTAAAAGTAGCCACCCTTTGCTTTGTTGACAGAGCTGCAAACCCTTGGCCTTCTCTCAGTGAGCTCCATGATGTAGTCACCTGAAATGGTTTTCATATCACAGGTGTACCCTGTCAGGGGTCATTTGTGGAATTTCCTTAATGGTGTTGGGACCATCAGTTGTGTTATGCAGAAGTTGGGTTGGTTCACAGCTTACAGCCCTATTTGAGAATGGTTAGAATTTATACTGTAATATGCAAGAACCAATCAGCTAAGTAAAGACAAACAACAGTCCATCATTACATTACAGAAGGTCTAGGTCAGTCAACTTTGAATGTGTCCCCAAAAAGCATTTGTTTGGGCCAAGAAACACAAGTAATGGACATTAGACCTGTGGAAATCTGTGCATGGATTGATGAGTCCAGATCTTTGGTTCCTAATGAGATTGTTGGAAAACCATTTCAGGTGACGACCTCATGAACGTCATTGAGCAGTAATGTGATTGGTTCACAAGGGGCTGGGAAACAGAAGGGGGAGACAGCAGAAATGTAGAAGAAAAATCAAAGACTAAAAATATAGAATGATCAATAGACACTGGCTGTGGTGGAAACATTTTTTTTAACATTTTGATCCACTTCAGCATTTTGTATGTCATAACTTCACTTGTCTCTTCCACTGGCTAAAAGATCAACAACAGCAAAATCAGGAGTACCCTACTTCCTTGAAAACAACAGGTAGATGCAGGTAGATGGGCAGTCTGTTACTGCCTGTGGATTACCTTTGTGCTACTCCCACTTTAGCATTAAAAAAAGTGTAAGTAGTGTTTAGTTTAGTAGTGATCCCTACTATTGGACACTTTACCCCATCCTAAAAAATGTGTGAATCTGAGCATTTAGAGCAGTTTAAAGTTTTTGGCATATTTGGACTACCTATATATTATATACACTGACCAAAGCATGATGTGAGACTTTATTATGATAATAGAACTTTATGTGCACCTACAATATTGTAATTTTGATACAACTTTACTTTGTTTTCCCCAGTGTATTGAAGTAATGCCATTTCTTTTTGTTCTGATCATCAGGAATTCCACAGAAATTCAGCACTGTGGATGAGATGGTCAAGTTCGTCACCATGGTGATCTTCACTTGCTCTGCCCAGCACTCAGCTGTCAACTCTGGGCAGGTGAAACCTTCTAACATCATTTAATTTCATTTATTTAGGTTGTAATAGTTTAAGGCCATGCAAGAACCTTCAAGACCTTAAAGTGGTAAGATTAACCACCTTACAATATATCAGAAATAAACTACAATCACTTTACAAATTTCAATTGCTAAGCCCCAAAAGGTTGATTCTGTTCATCTGGACGTAAAGTTTTCAGTGGAGAAACGTCACTACTCCAAGTGACTTCAGTCTCAGCTACCTGAACACATCCTGGACAGGGAGGAACACAGGGAGTCAAGGAGGCCATTTACACAAGAAGGGAAAAAACATCTCTGAATCGAGAAGGAGGCCTAAGGGTACATCTTTCACCGCCTTACAATGCTGTGATTGAAGCCATTCCCCAACTCTCATTAAATAGTGCTCATGGCCATTGATCAATGGTCTTAGATCAGTGGGCTTTGAAAAGTTGCCTTTGATCAAAGGTCATGACAGTTTGCATATTCATGATAAACGAACTTACCTCACATCCCTTTCAGTTGCGCTAGTGTCAGTAATTGCGTAAAGGTTGGGGAAACCTGCAGTCAGCTGAGACTGAAGAAGTCACTTGGATGAGTGACGAAATGTTTCTTCCACTGAAAATGCTACATCCAGATGAACAGAATCAAACTCAATTTACTTACCTGGATGATATAGCATTATTCAAGACATTAAAGGCAAAGGAGCATTGTTTAGTTAGCAAAATAAATTATTGCCAACTCCATGAATACTTTTCTCTCAATTTGGGAAAACACTTCAGTTAACAAGTGTTCCTTTGTTAGTGGCAGGATAATTTATAAAAGGTAAGTATACTTAAGTCCTAAGAGAATATTAATTTTAGAGTCTGGCTTGACTGATGATCTCAGGTCCATCTTGCTTTTCACATTAAATTTTTAGTGATGGCTGAAGCTCAGGGGTAGAGCAGGCTCCGTACTAGTTGGAATTTTGGTGGTTCAAACCCTGTCGAGTTTGAGTTTGTATGCCAAATATCCTTGGGCAAGATGCTAACCCTAAGTAACTCTATGATGCATCCAGTGGAGTGTGAATGTTAGAAAGCACTTATGGAGACATAGGAAAATGTGCTTTGAGTCTCCAGGAGAGTAGCAAGTGCTACATAAGAACCAGTGCCCACTCACATCCTGGGCCATTTGACCTAAGGCTATGTCCACACGAATGCGTTTTCAAACGAAAATGCATCGTTTTCCAGACTGAGCCGGCATTTTCCTCAAGGAAAAACACAGTGTTTTGGAAACGCTCTCGAAAATGGATACATTTCAAACTGGAGGTGTCCTGTCGCAGTGTGGGCGCTGGAAAACGCAGACTTTCTAAAACGATGACGCATTTTAGTCATGTGATGCAGTCATGTGACCAATTGAACAAAGGGCATTATACAGCAGTTGTTTTGATTGCTCTCAATTTTAACAGCCCTATTAAAGATTAATATCAGTATTTACATGCTCCAGATAGCTTTTCTTCAAATTGTTTAATTCTCACTCGCTTTTGTGCATGCGCAGGACTTGAATATAGGCGTTTTTGGCCATTTCAATGTGGATGCACAACTCTTTGAAAACTACTGAAAACGGTAGTGTGGACACAGAGCGTTTGCTATATGTGGAAGGAAATCATAACCTAGGACAAGCTGATGGCATAAAATGTAAGCACAACTCCTCTGGTTTCATATGCAAAAAAAAATTTTGCGGTAGCTTACGTGTTTCCAGTTCTACAGGGATTTAAAAATAGTTAAGCAAAATGGAGCGTGCCCACTCTGACCAGTTTAAGATGGTTAAAGTGTCTGGGAAGGAATCTCAAAATTGGATTATAGATGGCAGACAGTTGGTGTCATAAACCACCACCTCTGTTCAAGGATGATCATCCACAGTGGACAAAGATGAATTCTTTCATTACTCAGCTGTCTTCTCTGTCCAAAATGCGAACATTGGCATCCTCAAAAGAGTGACCTTTGTTGTTCAGATGCAGAGGAACATCTTGAACGTCTTGCCTGTCAACGTGACTCTTCTATGTTGTCCCATGTGTTTATGAAGTGGCTGTAGAGATCAAAAGGGTTAGGGTTGATGGTATTCACATTTTGGACAGAGAAGACAGAGATGGTTTGAAAGAGGAGTGAAAGAAGCCATCAATGTCCACTGAATGACCAATAAACAGGGGTGGTGTTGGCTACCTACAATGCAATCTTGAGATCCCTTTCTAGTCCAGTCACCTTCATTCAAGCTCTTAAAGATCTCTTCATCAAATATTTCTAGTTTTTGGGTCAGCAATTTAAGGATGCACTCTTTTCCTTCATGTTTGTCCTTAATCAAGTTAGAGCCTAATGTGTATTACACCCCTTGACTCTCCAGGCTTGACCAAACACCAATATCACACTGCTATGTGCTTCAGAGCCTATTAATGACCTTTCCTTTACTCCTTCAATGCAGTACGACTTTGGGGCCTGGATGCCCAATAGTCCTGTCACCTTGCAGCTTCCCCCACCAACTAAAAAGGGGAAAGCAAGTGAAAAAAGCATGATAGATACATTCCCCAATATTCAAACAACAGTTCATGGCATGGCCGTCATGTGGCTACTCAGCAAGCAGTCCTCTGACTCTGTAAGTGTTCAAGTTATGTAATGTACATCAAAATGTCAAAATCAAAAGTCATACAACTATGCATTTTGAGTGGAAGAAGCAAAACATGCCAGTGATCTCATATCTATCTCATCAGATCTTTCTTGGCCAGTACCCAGAGGAGCATTTCACTGAGGAGGTTCCCTGCCAAAAAATAAAGGATTTCCAAGTAGAGCTCAAAAGGCTGAGTGCAGAGATCAAAGCCAGAAACTCAGTGTTGGACCTGCCATACACATACTTGGATCCTGACTTGACTGAAAACAGTGTGTCCATTTGAATATTAGAAGGCAGCTTCTCTTCCTTTAGTTCAGTAACAAAAACAGAAAAGAAAGTGAAGTTTGAGCTCTGCCTGAAACTCATTCTATTGATTTAACTTTAGTTTACCAGCAATTTCTAAAATATTCTTCTGAGTTAATACAATGACCAGGTTTTATGTTTCAGGTTTTATGTTTCATAATTAGAAAATATATCAGTGGAAAGAGTGTTTCTGATTTATAATGATTTCTACTTTTTTAATCATAATTTTAAAGCTGTTTCTCTCTTTAATAATGAAAAGGTAAATACGTAGATAGAAAGCTGCTAGGGTGAGAAGGGCTTTAAGAAATAAGGTCTCCATTGCACTTCTCTGGTTTTTAATTCTCAATTTTGTTTCAATACAAGCTTTATATAATCAATATTTTTGTCTTATTGCAGTATATTGCATGAATCCATAAAAAGTGTACCTACTTTGAAATAGGAAAATTAATAGCTATCTATATCATTTTTAGAGATCATAGAGATTTAACACAGATATAGACAGACATGAATGCATAACTTTATGATGTTTCATTTAAAATTCTTAGAAATTTCTGCCTGTGAATACATGATTTAAAGGGTGAAGAAGGAGCTTACTATGTTATTTTTCTGTGTGAACTATACTTAGGCCCTGTTTATATCAACTGATTTTTAAGCTTGCCTGACATAAATGATGATAGTTTGATCTCTTTCTGAACTGTTTTCTGTATGTAAAAGATGGAATATAAACACTGACCCAGTCAAAATCCTCGTTTTATTGCAGATTGCTTTTGTCATATTTACATGAAGGCGTGGAGTCCTAAGATATTAGTAAATACTAGCAGTAAGGACGAAATTAATAAGAATTTAGCGATTCTGATTCCATTATTGATATCATTTATCGACTGGATTCCTTATTGATTCTCACTGACTCCACTTTGAGAGTCACCACCACCACTAAGCAGAATATCAAAGACATTACTTACATTCATGCAAATTAATTCTGTGTGGTCAAATATTTGTGCATGTTGGAGGTATGTCCCTCTTTGTTGCGATCAGTGTTGGAACATTACTCAGTAAAGTAAAGTAAAAAGGTTCCTACACAAAACATTTTTCTTAAAAGTAATGCACTTAATTACACCCAGGAGAAAGACATTCATTATACTACCTGTTACATTACTTTCATATTGCTTAAAAAAAACAAAAAACCTGAACCACACTCATAATTACTATTTGACAGTATATACCTGAGGCTCCAGCCCCACACAACAACACAAATCCCTATAATAATGAGGACACACATGATTTTTCTCTTAGTACTTAGGTATGAAAACAAAGCCGACAACACTGTATTCAACACTGTATTAACTGTATTCTAGATATAAAATGGCAGAAAACTTTTTACAGCTTAACCAGGGCAAAAACTGAAATTTTAATCATCGGTCCTGAGGCTCAGAAAGAGAAACTCTTGTCTAAATTACAGGCATTTTCACTATGTCCTTCACTACAAGTGAAAATGCCTGGGTGTTATTTTCGACTCTGAGCTTGGTTTTATCCCACATATTAAACATGTAACCAAATTTGGATTTTATCATCTAAAAAATATAGCCAGAGTCCACCCTATTCTCTCTCGGGCCAGCACGGAGATGCTGATGCATGCTTTTATTACCAGTCGCATTGATTACTGTAATGCCCTGCTCTCTGGTCTTCCCAAAAAGAATATTTCACCTTTACAACTTTTACAAAACAAAATAATTCTGGGTTCTTGGCTAACTTAGCATTAGCAAGTGGAGGCGAGAAGCCAAAGTTGTGTTAACAGTATACTGCAGTTGTTTCTGTCCTGGAGCAGTCTCCACTTCATACTCTCATCCTTTTGTGCAATAAAAATAAAAGTATTGTCCATATCCACAAGCTAAAATATCCAAAGGCCACACAGGTTTGTTTGTTTGTTTGTTTGTTTGTTTAAACATGTCCTGCCAGTTGTAACAGGCAAAATTATGGTCTGAATGTTTTGTTGTGCCAGACATATTTGGTTTCCCTAGAGGAGCACCGTATACTTTCTGTAGACAAATATAAAATTTTGCTGTGTGTGTGTGTGTGTGTGTGTGTGTGTGTGTGTGTGTGTGTGTGAGAGAGAGAGAGAGAGAGAGAGAGAGAGAGAGAGTTACAGACAGAGAGAGAGAGAGGATGTGTGTGAGTGTTAGTAGCAGAATGTACTAAAGGAGACGCCGGCCGCCCACAGCAACCAAGAGAGCTGAATAGCCACTACAATATTCTCCTGAACGATAGGTGTTGCCACTCAGAGAGTACCACCACATAAGCGCTGATATAGCCGGAGAAGAATCTTTTTTTTCCTCTTTTCATCTGCCTTTGTATATTTTTATATTTCTCAGCTTCTGGAATGTCATTAAAATGGCTATAAAAACTGACATGATCACACCATAGGATGTGACATCATCTTCGCCATGCTGTGCTGTCCAACAGGGGCTCAGAGGTGAGAAATAAAACCCTACAAGGCTGCCACCTGAACTGTGTAGCATCAGTTTCACCCGCGATAGCTCTGGCAAAACAATCACTCTATAATAGAAAATGGCAACCAGAACCCAGGCCCCAGGAAATCTCTGGGAGAAAAGTCCCACCCCTAGCTGCTCTTTTCCAGAGAGGACAATGCAGGCAAGACAGCAGATCTGAGAACAGACCGCTGCAGGTTGTAAACTCTTAATTTTAAGTGTGGCCAGAATGCCAAAAGGCATCAACACCAGCTGCCACTGGAGACAGAGTGCTAAAAATAAAATAGTCCTATTATTCTGCATTTACAGTTTTTTACAGACGCTAGGACACATTTCTCAATACTTAGGTCACTTTTGCAAAACTCTTCACACAATCCTCCTAACTGACCGTCAGCTTGGCAAAGCAGTTCATTTCACATTCAAAATGCACTACAACTACCAAAACACTTTTTTCAGGTCTCAAATGAACACATTCCTCCAGAACACTAGCAAAGGTTGACAGCCGACAAACACACTTTGTCACCCACAAAACAATGACCTAAAAAACACTAACAACATGTAGCATGACACAGTGTTTCCTTGTGTAAAACAAGGACACATCTCTGTTTATAATTTCAATATATGTTACTTATATGTTACTGGAATGAATCAGACATCATGCAGAATTCATTAATATTTGTTTCTGTATTTTTATTGTTTTTGCAATAAGTAATCCCAAAATACAAGAATTTGTATACACCCCATCCACTGATAGTAATGCTAATCTACTCGGTCTCCTCCATTTGGCCACAGGTTCTCATCCATATCACATCTTATGTCATCTAGGGCAATACACCTAGGAAAGAATCTTCTGGCTGCCAGAATTGAAGGAGTTGAAAGATTGAAGGAGTAACACCTGTGTAGATGTTCATCTACAATAAGAATCAGCTGTGGCTGGTTAAACTGCATTTTTAGATTTAAAATATGTTTCAATAAAATTTTCCTTATGCATTTTGCTGTCTTTTTAAGTTTTGCATTGTGTTATTGTTTTGGCCATAAGTTTAACAGTTTTGAAAACAGTATGTAAGCACATGCAAAATGTCCTGTATGTACAAAGATTTTTGGCAGTTGTTGTGTCTGAGTGAGAAGATAATTCATGAAATTTGAGAGATGTAGTCATTGAATGCATTTTGTGCCAAAACAATGATAACTGATCCTCAGTTTAGCCCACATAGACTTCTGTTGTGCTCACTGTGTAAGGAGTTTTGCAAAAGTGACCTAAGTATTGAGAAATGTGTCCTAGCGTCTGTAAAAAACTGTAATGATTGCAACTGTAGGAATGATGTTTCCTACACAGCAAAGTGTGGGTAACCTACAATAAGGTGCAGACATGCAGCTTACCTGTAGCTGTTGTGAAACACAATCAAACCACCTGAGTTTACCACCACAAACTACTGACAGCTAACATCATCCTCCAGAGAAGGAGAGAGAAGAATCAAAGCAGAGAGCACAACCCACCCAACCACACTTATAATTCAGTGTAATTCATTTCAATGAAACCTCAGCAGAGGGTTGCTGAGCTAATGAACAATCTTTAGGGTGGATTCACTTGATTTGTGTGTGTTGCAGAATGTGGCATGGTGGAAAATTGAGAAAATCCCCCACTAAGCATTGGGTTGGTATTATTTTTCATTTTAATAATCGCATGCTTTAGTGTTTTTGTGTGAGCTGTGAGGTGTGGGCCACAACCATGTGGAGTGGAGATTCTACTCTAGTCCAGCTGCCAGCTCTTTGGAGTGCACTGTTACAGCATGGAAGCCAGTTGACATGAGACATGAGAAAAGTGCACATTTTAAAGGAAATTATTTTTAACCTAACCTGGAAGTTTTTGCTTTTAAAATAATCAAATGACACTGGAGGGAGGACTCGTTTTAATCAGGATTCCTGTGGATTTTCTGTGATAAAATTACTGGAGTGGAGATGCTCGGTGTGCTGAGTTCATGGAGGAATAGCCTAGTCTGGAATTAAAAAGTAACCAATGAGAGGAAGTTGGTAAAGACTTCAGCTCTCAAACTTCTGAAGTTTGAGAGCTGAAGTCCCAGGATCTGGTGTGGAAACCTACTCCTTAATAAAAGAAGCCCTGATAAGGTGGATGGAAAGCCTTTCTCAGAAAAATGCAAGATTGATATGTGTTTGGCTGCTCTTTCCCTTGACGTACCACTTTTTCCTGTGTGTAGCCAGTCTAACATTTCTAACCATGGCAGCTTTGGGCCTTTGATTGCAGTCCAGAACTTTGTCTTCAGCCACTAGTCTGCTTTAGAGCAAAAATAAATCTTGCGTTACTCCATTTTCAGTGTGTGTGGTGGTTTCCTACTGGTCACTATTAGAACTTAACACATTCTTGTAAGGAGGCTGTGGCGGAGGTGTGGCCCTGGGCGCGGCTGCAGGGAAGGAGTGGTGCAGTGAGCTCAACAGGGTGGTGCTGGAGAGGCAGGTGAGAACACAGTTGATGGAGTTTGGGCTGATGACGGTTTCCTTCTCCTTTTTTGTGAGACGGGAGAGGAGCGGAGGGGAAGTGGGGATCAGCTGAGACGGGAGCTGTCCAGACGGTGGACTGTCAAAACGAATAAAAACTCAGAATAAACGTTGCATCTGGCAGTAACAAACTGTGT
>NW_005187624.1:1017670-1018662 GCF_000239375.1 Pundamilia nyererei | reverse complement strand
TTGGATCGGCACAGGCTAACAACTGGACCAACTTGGAAATTAGCTCTTTAGCTTAACATTCGCCACACACAAGACATACATCATTAATCGCCACTGCTGTCTGTCACGTTTAGAACCTCTGTTTTACATTATCAACCACCCAGCTTTCCTGTAAAGACAGAAAAATGTCTGATTAATCAGTTCTTTCGGCGCGGGCCGTACGCTGCCTCTTCACCACTGACGCTACTTCTTCTAGTGTAGCGTCAGCTACCGATGCGTACAGGACTGAGCGCCCTCTGCTGGTGGAACTTATACAACAGTAAAACTGACATTACAGTGGCCTTACTAAAAGAAAATGTCTCTGAGCATCAAATAAAATGGGGGGCTACTATTTTCATGTCTCTGTCTTTAACATAGTGCCACACTTACACCTTTGATAAAGTCTCGCAAGTGTCAGTTTTCTTTTTATATTAATAAAAATATGGGAATGTACTGATGCATGATCAGAATTATAATGTTTCTGACTGTCTGAGGCAAAATTTCCCCAATTTGAATCAAATCGAACCGATTCGGGACCTTGTGAATCAGAATCGAATCGATTCTAGAAATCAGCGACGATACTCAGCCCTAGTTTCCACTTTACAGCAAGCTGCCATCCTGGCAGATGAGTTTAAGCTGACTCATAAAGCAAATGCTGTAGGACATGATATCCCTCTGCGCCATAGTGCATCCTGGACAGGTAAGTGTGGGCCAGCTAACAAGGCCAATGCAGTTATGGTTTTAAGATATAGGCCCAAACGTCTTCTGCCACAAGCCTGGCCATGTGGTTGCTAATTGTGTGAAACTGGCACTTAAGCAGAAAGCACATCAAAGGGGAAGAAGGCCTGATTTGAAAACAGTCAGTCGTGGTTCTCAAACTGACAAGGTTGTCAGGCCCAGCAAAAGACCACACTTGGGCATAGTTGCTTAAGGGGCTCCTGTGGTCAGTGTAAGGGGTCAACTAGCTCTGAACT
>NW_005187624.1:1008373-1016747 GCF_000239375.1 Pundamilia nyererei | reverse complement strand
CTAGAGTGCCATGTGAATGGTTGCAGCTAGTGAGCTGTGTGTGTTCTGCTCCTACTTGGTGGAGAGGAGTGTGTTTGGCAATTTATCCTTCTCTGGCTTACTTCTCAGTTTAATTGACCAATGTTTGAGTTTTGTTCTGTTTCTTTAAATGGTGATTGCGGCTTGTCCGTCTCTTTTAGTTAATATTAATAGAAACTTTAATAACAATCTTTAATTTAATCATTTTGCCTCTTTCTCCTTTTTCTTACCCGGACACATTTTGTTGCTTCCCCCTCATCACCTAGACCCCTTTTAGGGGAACGTAACAGATACTTCAAAAAATGCTCCAACACACCGAGGCTCTAAGGAAGGATACAAAAACAATTTCTCTGAGATGTTAAATCTGTCTTTTCATAATGCTTTTTTTCTCTAATGCCTCCAGGGGATTTTCAACCAATTGTTTTCTTCACTTTTATCAATTTTACTTTTTGGTTTTTCCTCTAACTCCATTAGCAGTCTCAGATGGAAATTTCTGCCCTGTGGGAACACAAATTTGTTACTCAAACATCTTGTAATTTGATCAACCTATCACGCCTCTTAAAAGAGTGTGTCCATAGGTTACTATTTCAGCCCAGAGCTCTGCGAGCTATGGGAGTTAGTCACAGCCACTCTTATTTTCTTATTTTCTGTTCAGATACACAGTGTACTAAGAAACTTTGTTACGTACAGTCAAAATTCCAATTCAAACTACTTTAATGGAAAATGGACTGTTTTTTATATGGCACGTTTTTATTATACCTTTGAGTATTCTCCTGAAGCACTCGAGGCACTTTATACAACTTGTTCCAGTCACACTTGCTTATGCAAGCACTTTTTTCTATGTGCTTACATAAGGGTACATAATGGGGTTTTTTTTGGGTTTTTTTTTTTACACATACTCCCTGGTTTTGTTTGTTTAATTAGTGTCAGTTGTGTTTTGCTTCTGGTTCTCATGTGATTCACAGTGGACATAGATGGAAAGAGGAGTAAAAAAAAGCCATCTGTCACAGTCCTTACTGCTTCTGTGATGTCTACAAACCAATAACCTGCTTCTTGCTTCCCTGCTGCTCCAGATACTGGCTTTGTGCATGGCCTTTGTCATAAAGTGAAAACTGACCCTAGAGTCAAACCTGCCCGTCAGAAGCTGTGACGTCTCCCATTTGCTATGAGGGCTTCAGTTTTGACAGAACTGAATTATTTACTCAAAGCTGGTGTCACTGAACAAATTGATGCATCACAATGGGCATCCCCAATCGTTGTGACTGGACAGAAAGCTGGTGTAATAAGGATATGTGCAGACCTCCATGACCTGCCTGTTTAACTTGCCCTGAACAGGTTGCCTTGCGCTCACAAATACAAAGTGGCTAGCCTGCCGGAATGAAATCACTTGCACCCAGAGATGGGCAGTAACGCGTAACGCGTTACTGTAATCTGATTACTTTTTTCAGGTAACGAGTAAAGTAAGGATTACTATTGCAAAAATGGTAATTAGATTACCATTACTTTCCCGTAGGAACGCTGCGTTACTGCATTACTAAAACCGTGATTTTTTTGCGAGAATGTCTCATGACAGTGACGTAAGCGAGTCCGACATTCGTGACAACAGCTGTGTGCAGATCAACAATGGAGCATATATCGAGTGCGGGAAAGAGTATGAGCATGCAGCGTTTAAAGTGTGGAAGTACTGACCTTATTTTGAGTTTGATTCCATAAAAAGTGACAAAAACATTAGTGTCCGTTGTGCGTGGGAAGAAAACTTCTTTTTACAGCGAAAAAAAAACCCCTAAACTTCCAAGCAAGCACCGAGTGCGCTACGACGTAATGGGAAATTCACAGAGAAACTCGCGGATTCTTCCACTGACCGCTGCGGCACACCTGCACCAGGGTAAACCTCCGCCTACCCTACTCCTGCTTTACAGGTGAAAATAGAGCAAAAGGACCGCTAGTCTTTGATGTTATTTATTTTCTGCTGTGTTTTACTTGAATCTATTTGAAAGATTGAGTGTAAACACACACACAAAAAAATAAAATTTATGTGCTGGAATGTGCAGAAAATAAGTTTAAATGTTAAACAAATTTCTTCCAGTCAGAGAATGTTGCATATAATTAAATTTTTGCTTGGTGCATAAAGTTAAAAGGTTAAAACTAATAAAACAAGTTTAAAAAAAGAGACTTTTCCATTTGATTACATTTTGTATGATGGATTATGCAGAAAAAGTAGAATTGGGCTGAAAGATCTATCGCTTTATTGCCTATTCAGGTTGTAAATTGTGTTTTTAAAAAGTAACTAAGTAACTAAGTAATTAATTACTTTTAAAAATAAGTAATCAGTAAAGTAACGGGATTACTTTTTTGGGGAAGTAATCGGTAATTAATTACTGATTACTTTTTTCAAGTAACTTGACCAACACTGCTTGCACCTTACTACAAAATACATAATGAACTTTCAACTCTAAGTAATTATGTTCTTGGAGGCTCAAGGCTCATTGCACCACCTTCAGTAATGTGAATGTCTAAGTTGTGGGATAAAATTGAGGCAGAGGCAGCCAGAAGGGGACGGGCGGGTAGCCTCCTTTGCACCCTGGTGACATATCCCTACTCCAAGGTCCTGCATGTGTGGGTAGTTGTGGTGGAGCGGGAAGAGGGAGGCAGCTGGAGATGGGGAGGGAGGGGCAAGTGACCCCTCCCTGGGGCCAGCTCCCCCGCTGACCCCAGTAGGCACCCCCATACTCCGCGACCCGCCAGGGAAAGGGGGCCCAGGCCCATCCAGACCGGGGCCCAGTGCAGCAGCGCCTCCCGGCCCCACAGAGCCCGGGACAGTCCACCCAACCCCACCACAGAGAAAACTGCACCCACCCCACCATCCACTCATCTTCGAGACTACATAAGACAATAAACACCCAGGCTGAGATGTTCCTCCACCTCTCCTGTATCTCCCCCTCCTGCAGAGAGAGCTCCTGAAGAGAGGAAAGCTCCTGCAAGATGTGACAATCTCCCCCACCAGTTGAAGAGCCCCCCAGGTGGCTCGATGCACCGGCGGCACCCTGCTCCAGGACTGGGCCCCCATGCACCCACCCGCCCACAACCCCGGCAACACACCAACCAGGACCCAAGCCTCCCATCATTGTTGCATGGTGACGAGTACTTTAATTTGTCACCATAGAAAATGTGATTACATAAGCACACATTGTGCACACGTATTTGACACTGTTTTAGTGATCGAACGAATCGTTCAATACTCGAGAATCACTTTACTGACTCATGAATCATGGTTCACAAGCCCAACTGACTCACTGACTCATCCCTGTTGCTGTTAGCAAACGAATTTCATTAGTAGAAATATATCTAGCTTATAATTAAAATTGTGGAGAAAACACAAAATCCAGTATCTTAACAAAAACATTTCTGCTGTGAACTGGAAGAAAAAACCCGGAGTAGAAGCTCACATCCAGACAATAGCTCCTCAGTTCACAGTAGCGTCGCTCTGCTAACATGCTAACAGCACATTTGAGCTACTTACCCCCTTCCTCCTGTGCTGAATCATAGCGCAAACGAATCACTCAAGACTCGCTAACGTAAGGTTACGGTGTAACCTTGGTTCTCTTAGTGAGAGACCATCTCTCCACACCGTTACATATTCCATATGTACGGGTACGACCCTCCTTGGTCGTGGCGTGTGGATATTTCTTTAAGACACTCCGGCACGCCCGGCTACGCCCCACAGCTTATGTATAAAACAGCTGTGCGGACATGACACCGGTGATAGTTTGATCGGAACGCATCTCTGAGCGGTCTCACGGTGGAGAGATAGTCTCTCACTAAGAGAACTAAGGTTACACCGTAACCGTACCTTCTCTAGCATATCGAGACTATCTCTCTACACTGTTACATATTCCATATGTAAGGGTAACTCTGTAAAACACCCCGCGAGGAGAGTGTGCAACCGAACCGCCAAGAGTGAAGGTGCCAGGAGTCAGTGACAACGCACCAATAGAGATGCTCTATGCGTACTGTGCGTATGCTCCCCAAGGATCTCCAGCAGGGGCCTTCGGTGCCCAGGGCCCGAACCTGGAATCCCAGGAGCAGAGAGAGGAGGGGAAGCGTAGCTCACCGAGTCGCTGAGAGTGGACCCTGCTGGGTGCCTGCAAGAAGCGGGCAATGCCAGACAGGAAGCCAGCGCCGTAGGCTGGGGAACACTCACCCGCGGGCTGAGGCACCAGACACAGTGAGGCCCGGCTAACATGTAACAGGCGAATCGCCTGCAGGGAGCCTCGCGCTGCCGGCCGGAGAACACTCACTTGCGCGTAAGCCGGCAAATGCGGGGCAACACGCCAGGGGAAGACAGTCTGGAGCTGCAGTGCAGCCAGGGGCGTGACTCGCAGGGGGTGTCAGCTCACTGAGCTGGCCCTGCCGACCCTGTAGTCCCGCACATTTGGACAATGTGCCAGACAGTGAGCCAGCGCCGCAGGCTGGAGAACTTTCAACCGCTGGCCGAGCCGTCAGACGTAGCAAGGTCCGACTGGCGTAAGAACCAGCTAGGCGCGTGCAATAGTCCAGGAGATAGCCTGCAGCAGTGCTGGCCACTAGGCCCAACTCAAAGGACGTCAGGAGGGAGGAGGGCGGCCGGAGGACAGCTGAGCCTAGGATCTGAGTCCTCCCTTCCTCAACTGAACGCCAAGCGTCATACACATCAACCTCCTGACAATCTAACCTCCACCAGCCCAGGCCTCAAGGAGCCGGGGCCATGGGAGGTAACGCCGTGGGAGGGCCCCAGAACCAGGCAACCAAGACATGGGTTCACCTGTCTGGACCCTACGCCAGTGGCAGCCAGAGGGGATGGAAGCTTCGTCAACATCCACCTCACGATAATCAACCTCCACTGGCCCAGGCTTCGCAGGGGCTGGGCCATGGGAGGGAATGCTGCAGCCATCATCCTCACGCAGCCTGCTAGAGGCACAGGATTAGGGCGGGCTCTCCATGCCCAGCCTGCCTGCAGCTGTCGTGTCAAGCTCCATCCCATAGAGGGAGCGACAAAATGGCCACCAGGAGAACATAAGTAACCCACACAGCCCTGTAGCAACAGGAGCTCAGGGACCCAGGACTGGGGGAGCCAGGAGAAGCAACAGGGGATGCTCTGCTGCAGAATCAGTTGGTTCTATCAAGACAATATTAAATGTTAACAGGTTGAATACAACAATCATAGAGAAAGTATATACAGTGGTCCCTCATTTATTGCAGCAGGGGTTCTCAGAATAAGTAGTCCCTCGCCACGCACTTTATACACTTTTTTTCACACACACATGAACATTAGTCACAGTTCTCACAAGTTGATTCTCAAAGTGCAAACCTTTGTAGATTGCAAAATGTAAAAGTATTATTATGCCGCATTTTGTCTTCATCTGCCTGCCACTTTTGTGCGCCTTTTCCCCTCCCGGTGCAGGTGTCTATTTCCGAATGAAGGTCATAGTTATGGGTGTTTTTGTGCTGTTTTTTATTGCACTAGATGGTTATCAAAACCAAACATGATAAATTTGGCAAGCACAGGAGACACGACACGGAGGAGATTAGTCAATCAGGCTACAGAATGCATTGCTGTACTGTGCAATAAAAAATCAGCGAAAAGCGAAGCAGTAACGGATGAGCGGGACCACTATGTGCTGTTTATTAATAAACAATAAAATATATTCCTATATGACAACATGCATAAAAGCCGAACGGTTTTTGTACATCAGTGCGAAAATAGCGGTGGCTTGCTAGCTTTTGTGCGGCTTCCCCGGGTCAGTGAAAATTTCAAAAGAGAAATGAATGAACTTTCCAGGTTGCCTGATCTCTTCACATATCTTCCTCCAAGCTCGGTCCTTTATATTCTTGTCTCAGTACAGAAAGCAGCTGGTGTCGTACAGGTTTGCTACAGCGTTGATTAGCCTTTCTTCCATACTGAATGAAGTATGAAGGGCTTTGGCTGGATCTGCCCCTTTGACCTAGGTCAGAGCCACGTCACCAGGCTCCTAATTAGTTGTCGCGGCGCAAATTGACACTGGAGTTCAGATTTTTCCAACTCGAGCGGTAGACGTGATACGCGCGTATGCACAAAATGCAACACAAAAACTAACGCGCGTGGTTTTATTCTTGAGTCAAACACGGCATACGCGCTGCTGTGACGCGCGTTTCATGGGTTTTTGCACTTTCGTGTTTTCACGACGCAAATCTGCTTCCGAATTTTCGCGGGACCCACAATCGCGCGTTCCCTTTTTGCTTTTTGCTTTTGTAGTGTTTTGGTACAGCTGCCATTAAAGGCTTGTTTTCAGTTTAAAGCTTCTCATTCATCTTCGCTCACCCGTCTTCGCTCGGGTCCTTATTCTCAACCATTCCACGCCATCTGCTTCGCCAGACATGACAGGTACTTTAATGCATTATCACATTAATATGTGATTGCATTAAGACAACTTCTATAACTTGATGCATGCTCAATTATCTAGTTAAGGAAACATTTTAGCTGCATTTTCATGGCTAAAAATGCTATGTCCAGATCAACAGAATATGCTATTTACTTACATAGTTTTAAAAATCTAAACACTAAACAAAAATCAGGTAAGGCAACCTGGTTTTTTTGGGTTTTTTTTTTTAAGTTATATGGCATAGGGAACCGTCTGGAAAATATGATGGCATCTGCTAACCAACAATAAAATATTTCAGCAAATGGCTCACAGACATTCCAAGCACACTGTGAACCTCATGTCCATGTTTCAGACATTGAAACACTCACAGATGCATAAAGTTTTTACCTGTTCTTTGTGACGCTTTCAGAAGTCCCTGCCTGAGAACCTCCCGTACCCAGGTCTTCACTTTTGTCCTGCTCTCTCCACCCACAACAGAAACAACCAGGTTGGGCAGAGGAAGACCCCAATGAGTTGTCAATATGTTGTACATCACAGAAGGCTCAGTGCTCCATGACAGGCGCAGGAACTAAGTTTAGAGATTTAATGAATTAAAGGAAACAAGCACATGTCAGCAACGCACGAAGACTTGAAAAGTAATAAACTGTGATCTAGTATTAAAGCTAAAGATATGCTTCATTTCTTTCAACCTTTAAACAGGGGTCTCAAACTCAAATGAGCCGTGGGCCACTTCTGGCACCCTCATCTCATTGGAGGGCCACTTTAGTGTCCAAGTAGTACAAAAAAACAAACACGAAAACACCCATTAATATTTCCAAAAATGTAGTGTTTTGTTTGTTTTATTTAATTCCAAATATTGTGTAACAAGACAAAATTGCAAACATGAACGCAATTTTTTTTCCTCCCTCTTAACTATCTGAAGCCTTTCAGTTTCATTTGTCATATGCAGGGTCAACATTGCAATGAAATGTACTGTATTTGACGAGCAGAAAACAGTCACTCAGCAGTATAGTACAGTATAGTATAGTAGTTTCATTGAACTACCAAATAAACAGCTCTTTCTGGCCAGACACGTGGCAGCACTTTTGCTACAATTTTATTTGTATTTAACAAAATAAAAATGCAGGCATAAGCATACACATTAGTTTTCGACTGCAAGTGAAAATTGTTTTCTTTTCTTTCTTTCCTAAATCTGGCACTGAACTAACACAGCCAACTCTTTAAACGGTAACTGTAACAGAATACAGTTACTCGTATTTTGTATTTTTAATACGTAACACCAGTACATGTATTCTGTTACCCCCCAACACTGGTTTCAGGTCATCTCCCAAGTCGGTATTCCGAAGGAAATATTGACTGTCCAGGGCACGCGTAACAACCCTTATTGTGATATAGCACCACTGGGGGGGGTAGCCCTGTTATTGTAGTAGTTGGGGGAGTCTCAGTGTGGCAGACATTACATGCTGCTTCTGGCTTCTGAATAGCGAAAGTTTAGTGCCAACCAGGAGAAGTTCCGATTTATCGCTGTTGAGTTTAAGGAAGTTGGAGGAGAACCATGAATTGAGTTCAGCTAAGCAAAGGGTGTGAGGTAGGGTGGAGGAAGAATAGTATCGGGTTTGATAGAGAGGTTGTCATCAAGAAAAAACAACTATATATGCTGTTCCGATACAAACCGATACAAATAAACAACATTTTCAGGGATTTCTATAAAACGTTGTATTCACCACAAATAAACCTAAAAAAGAAATTGATCAGTTTTTGAACAACATAACTCTTCCAAAATTATTAGACACTCAAGCAATGGCACTGGATTCACCACTGACACCAGGTGAACTCCAGGAAGCCCTGATAAGTATGCCCAATAATAAGGCTCCAGGTCCAGACGGCTTTCCTGCAGAATTCTACAAATAATTCTGGTCGATTCTAGCACCAGTTTTCTACAGAACGTTGTTGGAAAT
>NW_005187624.1:974311-979742 GCF_000239375.1 Pundamilia nyererei | reverse complement strand
AAAAAAAAAAGGATCCTGGTGTTATTTGTCTCTCAGAAACAGTTCATAACTTCCCTTCAACTCATTCATGTCACCCAAAAGGTGAACCTGTTTCTCCATCACCTGCTCAGCTCTGATGATTCAGTAAGGACATCTCCTGGTTTCATCTTCATGTTTCCCTCTCACCACATATCCAAACAGATATCATGACCAGCAGCTTTTACAGCTGTGGCTCCAGCAAACACCAGCTGATAGTAGAAAGTAATATTAAATACATTCTAACAACAGCTTATCACGCTTAAACGTGCTGTTGTTGTTTATCCGCTGGTCTCCTCTTATAAACAAACAAGAAAGACGGGACTTGCGGCAGAAAAGCCGATCAGCTGATCATTGATCAGTTTCATCTTTGAAGTAATAACAGGAGAGGGAGGGGGAGAGAATGAGAGAAGTAGATGCAACTGCGCAGCAAAGACAGAATAACTCCAGCTTTGTGTCTATTTTTTAATTCTAGCTGAGGTACGGGACAAATCACTTCCTTTTCAGCTCAATATGGAACTCCGATGGCCAGTCCAGCTGCGGCTCAATATATCAGTTGTTAAGCTTAACGTGGAAATACTAGGCAAACATTCAGGGATGAACTTACACACTTGCTTTACTTCTCTGGGATAGTTTTCGCTGAGATGAAATGGACAGGTCTGGCAGACTTCAGCTGCTCTATCACGTGACACATACTGCGCTGATGCGCCAAGCTGGGTTACGCCAAGCTGGGTTACGCCAAGCTGGGTTACGCCAAGTAGCGCGTTTTGTGAGGTGATTTTTGTGGTACTTCGGATCGATTACATTTTTTCATTTCTCTCCGATATCCGATCCTGTAATTTAGGTCAGTAACGGACCGATACCACCATGTAATATCGGATCGGTCCATCGCTAACACAGTTTTCGGCAATACAATGTCAAAGTCATTAAGACTTGCGTGCTCTCTATGGTAGACTGTAATCAAACTTCTATTCTGGTAAATGGTAAAAGCCTGGAGATGGAAGGTGGGGAAAAGGAACAGGAATGTTGGGCACACAGTTACAAGAAAACAGGGACAAGATGCAGGAGACCAAGCACAAACTTTTTCTGAAAGTTTTTTTTTCAAAGAAATATGTTTCACTTAGTTAAAATCAAATTAGCCATTGTGCACACTAATTCAAAGGCCTTCCCCTTTTCTTCAACTTCACTGATGCTACGACTAGTTAACCATAACACATGTTTCAAAAGACAGCCAAATCCTCTAAACGTATTGAGTTTAAACAGGTCTGTTTACTGTTTTTTGTTAGTAAATGGCATGGGTTGTGTAAGGTTAATAACAGTGTGAACAAAACATTGGCAGCTTCACAGGTTTTAAACCACCAGAGAATAAAACTGTTGACTTTTGTGTTAAAGTACATTGTTTAGGCACTTTTTGTGAACTAGAAAGCTCTCAAAAGCTCAGACAACTCGCCCTAGTTAAGTGTAGCAAATGCAGATGAGGACTCCACCCAGCTATGTATCATTTCAAAAGTTCTAGAAATTTCCAAGAATTAAAAAAGACAGTAAAACTGCAAAACAGTCATGAATAATTTTAATTGTCATTTAATAAGACCAGGAAAGTGACAGTTTTCTTCATGTTCAAGCAATACAGTTCAGTACTAAAGACAAACAATGTGCATCACTGATAAGTTATTCTCTGGGAAAGTTACACACAAAGCCTTCATAAAAGAATCAGCATGTTTTCTTTTTCCATTTTCCACTTCAACTGCAATAGTGGCTGTACCGATGGAGCCAAAATAAAGTTTACAATAGTTTAAAATAAATACAAAAAATAACAAGGACAAGACAGTCCCCTGATCCTTCAATCACCGTTTGGTAAACTAAACTATGTGCACGTGCCAACATCAAGGCATATCTTCACGTGTCACATTCTTATAATGCTGGATTTCATAACTACCAGAACTACACTGCAGGTGCATCTCTTTGTCAAGTGTAGCTCTGGCAGCTCAACGCAGACGTGGAACATGCCTCAATTGTTCAGACCGTGTTGGCCTCGCAAAATGAAAACTTGTGCATGTCATTGCTTAAAGTAAACTTGAGGTGCAAGCATGAGGTGCAGACATACAGATGCAAATCTTTAAACAGGTTAAAGCTTTGTAGCAGGTAGCCATAATCAAGAATAGCAGAGATAAGTAGCCCTCACCTTAATAAATTATTGTTTGCACTTTTCGTGATTATGTGAAACATAAAGAGCTACATTAGAAATCAGCAAAAGTCTGTTTTAATTAAATAGGGAAAGAACGCATGTGCTGAAGGGAGGCACGTTTGTTGACAATGTCCTCTTTCTATTTTAGCTCCAACTCCAGCCCAATGTAAGACTGAGAAGCAGCAGGCCCAGGGAGAAGCAGGTTGTGGAGGCAGAGGCCTTGATGCTCTGAGTCCAGACTTTCTGTGCAGGCTGCAGGCTTCTGTAGACGTTTGTCATGAGTGGTGACATGCTGTCGTTGAAGTGCAGTGTGGTGCTGAAGAGGTCAATCTGGTCATGAGACATTTTTTGTTTCCAGTTAACTCCATGAACCACTATCAGGGCATTGGTGCTTGCAACAATGACAATTAGGAGACACAAGGAAGAAATGAAATAACACCTACCAGATCTTTACTGACTTTAATCGGTTCCTTAAAAACGGTCCAGACCACCGCCTCATTACAAGCTGGGGTTGTCAAGGATCCGAGGTAGCGGTAATACTTAGTGCGATCCACACCAACGAGCAGGTCGTCCAAGGAAAACCCGGCTGCAATGGAAACTTTCTGGCCTGAGGACAGAAACAACATGAAGGAACTATAAATTACAGAATTTAGAGGCAGAAACAGGAGAGGAGGTTGTTGGGGTTTTTTTGGTGTGTGTGTGTGTGTGGGGGGGGGGGGGGGGGTACCAAGAATGTTACCTTTTTGTGTGACGTTGGCCAAGTAAGAGGTCAAATTGCGCCAGCTTTGTGGCTGACCAGTTGAGTTACCTGGCATTACCTGCAAAAAAAGTTTATTTTAAATTGTCATACCCATCTAAGATGTGTAAACAGAATACCAACAACCCCCCACCACCACCCCAAACACACACACACACACACACACACACACACAGGCACACACAACAATGACAATGCAGTGATTCCAAAACAGAATAACACAGCAGGCATTGCATCATCTCGTGCGCTGCTTCTCTCACCTCAATGAAGAAACCAAGAGCTGCGAGTCCGGTGGAGTCTTTGACGGCTAGACTTGTATTCCCATTGTAGGATGACTTGCTGTTCACAATATGCAGCTGGGAAAATTCATAAATTCATAAAGATCATACAGATGTTTGTTTGTTTATTTTATTTTATTTATTTATTTATTTATTTATTTTTACAATTTAACATGTACAAGATAAAAGTACAAAATAAGTGTTAAAAAAATCTGTACCTCCATAGGATAGCGCTTTCCATCTACTGTATGCTCTGAGCCGGGCACAGAGGAGCCATTACCCCAGTGCAAGTGAAACTGCAGGCTGTCGTATTGCTCGGACAGGTCCCCTCCTGAAATCTTAACTCCGCTAAGGGTCACTTTGACTGGAAGAAGGAGGAAAAACAAAAACATGGTGAAGTTACACCTAACCTGAAAGAAGTAAGAGGAAATGTACAGGTCCAAGGCAGTTTAATTGTAGAGAAGAGGGGGGCGCTGAAATCCAAGTAAGACATGTTGTCTTTTTTTTCTTTTTCAAATTATTATTACTATTATTATTATCTAAAAAAACACGAGATGACACTTTTGTGGCCTTACACCCGGTGTTTACCTGTGTCGCCAGTATTTTCTATGGATGTCATTGCGGAGGTGTTGTCATACTTGAAAAAAGTGAATTCAGTCAGTTTGTCGTTCGGTGTGGCTGATGCTGAGACGATGTCAATGGGTGACTGTCGGCTGCCGCTGCAATAGTGGGGGGGAATGCTTGGCCAGGTTGTGTCATCTATAAGCAGAAAGGGCACATAAAGTCACCGGAGAGCGGTCACCCAGTGGGCAACATGGAATAGATAATGGAGATATTGGGTACTTACTGCAGGATGGGAGGTGATAACACCAGGCTGGATGAAAAAAAAAAAATGGGGTTAAAACAGGACATTCAGATTCCCTTATGTAGACAAAAAGCTCTTAAGTGAATACACACCTATAGAGTCCGATGCGCAGTGAGCGGTGGGTAGGACGCACACAACAAACGCAACAACTTTAAACCACTCCATCTGAAAAGAGCAAAAAGCCACATTGTTTAGAATCGCACATATTTAAAAAAAAATACATTAAATTAAATTAAAATACTTTGAAAAAATGTAAAACACAGAAATAAATGAATGAATTTATGAATTAACATGTTGCTGTATGGAATGACAAATTTACCTATATAAAAACTTTCACCATTCAATTCTAAAAATTAACTAATGCTAAAATTTCAAATGCTGCAGTTAATAGAGAAAAGAATGCAACAAATGCAGGTTTCTAACTGTAGCCTAATTCTTGCTTCTGTCCACTTCACCTGAGCAGCACAGTGTCTTACCTTTGATGCACCTGTGCCTCCGTTCAGCCTGTTTTCAGATGCAGCTCACCTCACCCTCCCTCTTTTTATTCCCTCAGTGCATCCTGCAGCTGGCTGGACACCGCCTCCATGTGACATGTGAGTTGGTCTTTATCTCTCCGTAATAATTTCGCGGAGTATTAATGCGACATTAAGAAAAAAAATACATTATCGATCATTTTGAGAATAAAGTCGAAATTTCGAGTTTAAAGTCGTAATTCTAGATTACACTCGTTATTTCAGGACAAAGCGGAATCGCACTTCAGAATCGGTTTGCGTAACAAGAAAAGAAATACTTTTTCTTTTGGCACATTGACAAAGTGTAGGTGTCATTATAAAAAGGTGAAAATATGAAGAAAACTGCACCTTGGGCAGACGGAAAAAACACACAACTTTGGACAGAAAGGTTACGTAAAGGTTATTACAGCCTCGTGCAATAAATATGATGCATGTTTTATAACAAGACGGCTGATAAATTTAATCCAAACAAGGCATTTTGTAAAGGGTACAGCAAACTTTTTCTTCAAAATAGTTTCGACTTCAATCTCAAAATGATCAAAATGATAGTTTTTCTTAATGTGGCCTTAATACTGCGTCGTGATGATTAATGATCTCACTTTTTTCATTTATTGTTTTACACAAGCAGGAACTGTTTTGTTTGTTTTGTTTGTTTTGTTTTTGCCTGTCCCGTTTGGCTCTTTTGCCATCAGAATTATTGTCTAAAGGCAAAGAAAGATGTCCAACGGATTTACTTTACCAAATTGACCATCCCAGCCTTGCCGTAATGGTCCATTTGATTCACCTTTTATTGTTTATTTTATTTTCACTTGCTGAATA
>NW_005187624.1:955292-973099 GCF_000239375.1 Pundamilia nyererei | reverse complement strand
TCCAGACCGCAGTCGGACGGCCAACTTCTCCTCCTAGCCCCCCACTCCAGCAGGCCGCAGAGAACGGGGGTGGAACTGTGCAGTGAACAAGAATGAAAACCGTTTGACAAAGAGGGAGATTGTTTTATCATCGGGTTTCTTTTAAAATCATGTTCTATTTGTGTTTTCGTGTGATTGTGTCGATTCATGAATAATAAGACAATTTAATGCGACTCACTGCTAAAACAACATATCAGTCTTTGCCTTGGTAGGACTGTTCCTAGACACCCAGTAGACAATTACAGACAGCATGCTTTCCATCATTCAGGAGCATTTATGCTTTCCTATGTTGATCTGCATGATTTTTTTTTTCTTTTGTGTTTTTCTTGAAAGGTGATAGGTGTGAATGCATGACAGTTAAGTGCAGGTGACATCTTGGGTTTTGAGTAGCGATCCATCAATAGTGTTTTCAATGCCAACATTTTTGCTTTAATTAAATGACAAACATTGCAACTAACCAGAATGCTATGTGGGTAATTACACTAACAAGTAATCTTAGATCTCTGCTACAGTTTCTTCTTCTTGAAAGATCCTGGGAAGCTGGTTGAACACACAAAGCTTTGCAATACGATAGACGTATTGATAGACAGGTCGAGTGTGTTATCACCCATCCAAATCAGTAACAGGAAGACAGCAGCATCTGATTGAGAGTCGTTGCTGTCATTAAAATGGAATGGGGTTTTTTTTTCCAGTTTTTCAAATTTCCCACAACCGGTTTTTAGTGAACACATGTGATGCTGATATTTCCTGCATACATGTAACCAGGAACCACAGCAGCCTGTTTGTCATAGCTTCACTCTTCTGTCAAGACTAATCAAAGCCATTCAGTTCACAGTTATGCCTTGTGTTAATAATTATTTCATAACTGGTGGGACGGGGATGTTAGAAAGGAAAACCTGATTCATCAGCTCAAGCCACCTTCTTCCATTGTTCAATTGTCCAGTGCAGACAGTCCCATCAGCAATGTAGGTTCTTTTGGTGGTCTTACACATTTTATGTATCTTGACCAGCTTTTCATGGTGGCATGAAGCCAGCATATATGTTTCTGCTCACAACTCTGATATCATCTATGATGGTTGTTCTAATAAATCCTGAAGCTACTGTTTTTTGTTTTTAATTTTATATATATTCAGTTTCTGGGTGTGTTTTGAGTTTATGATATTTTAATGGCTCATTGCCCATTTCAGCGTCATAGAATATGATGTGGCTTCTTTCAGCTTTTGTTGGATTAAGCATGTTTTGACCCGTGCTGGAAATTATGACTTGTTCTATTCATTGAAGGGAACAATGTAAGTTTGTAGTTTTGATACATCAAAATATCAGATTTAAACTTCAGTGTTTTGTTGCCAGGGTGTTGTGAGATTACGAGTCAGTGTTAAATGCATCATTTAAAGCTGCAACACTCAGCTGCCTTAATCACTGCCCGTGTGTTTTTTGTATGTTTGCTCATATATGGAAGCATATATGGATGTTTTTGGAGGAAGTGACCTGCTAACCTTTGCAAATGCTGCCTGCTCAAGTGTTTCACAAACTAATTTATTGCAGTCCATTAAACACTTGGGGATCTGCATGCATTCTGAACTTCTTGTGCATACCAAATATATCATGTATATCTGTGTTTTCAAGATCCCTTGAACAACTTGTTCAACTTTGTCTTTGCTAAGAGGTCAAATAACAGTACAGTGCATCACATTCTTAGTGGCTTTATAGATTAAGAATAACCAGCAAAGAATTATTTATAGACACAAGTTATGGTCACAGATTATCTCTTTAATTTATGGGCAAGCACTTGTCAGAGACCCTATATATTTCTGAAACATGCACTGAAGTTAACATGACTGAAGTACCTCTAACACTTGATTTTGAAAATCCACAGGTGGTTGATGGTCTTTAAATGTTACATTTTTCATTTATCTTCCTCACAAGAAATCTGGAGGAAGCAAGGCAGAGGGGAAGTCTAGAAATGTAGACTGTTGTTCATGCTAAGTTGTTCAGTTTTACATTTTGATGAGATCAAAAGAACATCTTATGAAAATTCAGTATTACTCATGCTTAATTTGATCTTGGGTTTTAGCATAAAGGAAGTCCTTTGTTTAAAAAAACAAAAAACAAACTACGGGCTTGATTGAATAAAAAAAGACTATTGTCATTATTCCCCTAAATGAAAAAACAATGCAAAAAGGATACAGTCGGAACATTCATTCCTTGTATTGTTGAGTATTTCCTGTATTAAAAGATTATAAGTAGACAAAACATAAAACCAGGAAACCTTCCATTTAGCCAGGTAAGCTTGGCACAGACAAGAGCCAAATCTCAGCATTTTCCACTCCCCCCTTTTGATCATTCATTGGTTGCACAAGTTTATCACATCTACAAATATGAAACAACAGAACTGTTTTCAGATGGAATAGGCACTGTCCGTGTGTAGCAATGGTCATGAGAAATAAAAACAGATTTTAGAAAATGCATTTTGAACTAAAACATCTGACTCTTAAAATTGGGATTTAGTCAGGTCAGTCAGATACCTATTCAACCCATTATGTGTTTATGCACCTCTTTGCATATTGGTTAGTATCCTGTCTTCATCCACCCAGCCCCACCAGTCATGTCAGATGACTGCCCCTCCCTGAGCCTGGTTCTGTTGGAAGTTTCTTCCTGTAAAAAAGGACGTTTTCCTTCCCACTGTAGTAAAAGCTCTTGCTCATAAGGGATCATTGATTGTTGTGGTTTCTCTTTAACTGAATTGAATTGAACAAAATAAACACTGGACATAATAAGACTGGTGACATTTATAGTTTATAATGGTGGTTGGATGTGCTAGGTTAAAAACTAAGTACTTCATTCTTAGTTTTTCCGTGGTGCAAAAAGGAAACTAGCAAGAAAACAATAAGCTGCTTGTAGATAGCAAACTTTGATACATCAAAAAAAGTTAAAGTGATCTGCTTTTCTCCTGAGCATTTTCCTTAGCCTTTTTTTGTCCCTTCGACACATTTTTTTACACATATTTTCTTTACTTTTATCTCTTTTACTTTCTAGTTTTTCTTATAACTCTGTTCGTAGTCTCGGACTGAAATTTCCTCCGTGTGGGAACACAAACATGCTGTAATTTGATCAACCAACGCCTCTTAAAAGAATGTGTCCATAGGTTACTATTTCAGCTCAGAGTTCTGGGAGCTATGGAAATTAATCACAACCACTCTTATTTTCTCATGTTCAGATACACATTGTACTAAGAAACTTTATTAATACAGTCCAAAATACTAATTAAAAATACTTTAATGGAAAATGGACTGGTTTTTATATGGCACCTTTCTACTCTACCTTTGAGTGCTCCTGAAGCACTCAAAGCCATGAACCACCAACCTTTCTATTAGTAGATGAGGCCTCTCTTCCCCCTGTACCTCTACAGCTACTCTTCACAGAAGAGTTGTCAATAGAATATTAGATTTTGGAAACAAATCCTGATTAAGCTAAAATAGAATTCAAGAAAATGTTTGTTTTTGTTTCCAAAACGGTCAGCTAACAATCATTTCAGAATAATTATCGAACCAGCAACAACACTTGAGTTGTAAAAGAGTGACACATGATTTACTTGTTTTTTGATTGTGGGTGATCGTGGCTCAAGAGTTGGCAGTTCGCCTTGTAACCTGAAGGTTGGTTTGAGCCCCGGCTTCGACAGTCTCGGTCGTTGTGTCCCTGGGCAAGACACTTCACCCGTTGCCTACTGGTGGTGGTCAAAGGGCCCGGTGGCGCCAGTGTCTGGCAGCCTCGCCTCTGTCAGTAGCTACAATGTAGCTTGCCATCACCAGTGTGTGGATGGGTGGATGACTGAATGTAGTGTAAAGTGTTTTGGGGTCCATAGGGACTAAGTAAAGTGCTATACAAAGACAGGCCATTTTTAGACTTTAAAAAAAATGTCTTGTCTTTTTTTCCCCTTTTTTTCAGATTAAAAAAATATAAAAAGGTTTGTGTGTACGGAATGATAAACTGTTGAAACTGTTGAACCAAGAGTGAAATAAATAAATAAATACATGAAATGAAATCTGTTTCTGTTAAAACTAATCATGTTAAAAGATAATAACTAATAACTAATTCTGCCAAAAGTGGTCAAATATCCAGTCAGAATAATGCCAGACGTTTGTTGGTGGTTAATAAAGATGAATGCTGTACATGATTCCACCCTGGAAAAAGAACAGTTCAAAAGAGTCATTAAGAGCCCCAAATTACCATGACACTCCTGCCCATGATGAGTGCAACCTTTGACTACAACAGCACATATTGCATGTCATTAAATGTTGTCTTCTTTCTCCCATAGTTTGTCTTCTTGTCCTTCCTTCTTCTTCCTCCCTGAGTCTGGCTCTGCTGGAGTATTTTTCAAGTTAAAGGTGAATTCTTTTATTTCCATCATTGTTGCATGGTGACAAGTACTTTGATTTATCACCATGAAAAATATGATTACATAAGCACACATTGTGCACATGCAATGTCTGTGAAACTGTTTGTTTTCACTTTGGCATTCACAGGCAACTTTTCTAGTTTTGTTGTTGTTTTTTTGTTTGTTTAATCAATCAGTCAAACCTATTGGAAGATATATCATATGTTACTATTTTCAGTCCATAGCTTGCTTAGAGCTGCACTGATAATTTTCCTCTGCATGTCCCTGCTTATGTTTTCTCGTGACCAGAAGGTTTTTAAACTAGAAAGCTTTGTGAAACGCTAAAACTACTTTCTGAGAAGGTTTGTGAGCAGAATACTGGTCCTGGGTTTTGGAAACAAATCCTATGTAGTTGTGAAGTTAAATCAAAATTAAAGAAAATGATTGTTTTGGAAAAAGGGGATTTTTTTCATTCATATTAAACTTCTAGAGGTGTGTTTTGTGCTTATATGGAGATATCTAATTATGATATGTTGCTGCTATTTTTGTATCATCATGATAATGTTGGTCCGGGATGGTCTAAGGAGCATGGAAAGAAAAGCATCTGAACTTCAAGTTTTCTTGAAGGCGTTTCACCTCTCATCCGAGAAGCTTCTTCAGTTCTAAGTGCAATTAATGTTCCAAATTTTAAGCCCTATAGGAGTGTCCGCAAGATTGTCATTGATCCTCTACCTCATCACACGAGCCAAGGTGTGAAAACAGGTTTGGGTCACAATCAGCCAAGGTTTCGATTGGACCCATTGTAAACCTTGCCCAACCCTATCATGTGATTTATTGTTTTATTGGTCCAGGATCAACATTGCAATTGATCGACCAACTGATCAACCACATTGTTGCGGTGTCGTAACTTTGCAATGTGGTTGATCAGTTGGTCGATCAATTGCAATGAAGAAAATAATGCTTTGGTTTGCCTAAAGCCCTAGAACAAAGAGTTAGGTTAACTGTTACCCAAATTTAAGTAATTCGTCTTGGTTTGCTGATGGTTGCTTTTAAAAGCATTAACTAACTTCTTGGCTAATGCTAATTGAACGCTCAGACCACGTCATTTGTCATTTGTGATGTTGTTCCTGGATCAGCAGTTATGATGACGTAAAAACAACACCAGCACAGAGATATCAGATCAGTTCCTAGTACATACCAGTCATTTCATATAGAAAGAATCAACCACTGTGTAGAGGACCTAAACTTAAAGGATAAAGGGCAGCTATAGGATGACATACTGTGATATTCCAACTGTATTGGTACTTAAAGATGACACATTTCTTTTAACTTTGTGCCATTATGATATCAGCGCAAAATGCATTTTAGGTTACACCACTATACGCTAAAGGTCATGCTCAATGCAATTGAGTAGAGATTACGCAGGTTATCTATGTCTAAGTAACATGGGGCACCTAGACTGGTTCCTGATCAACTGTAGTTTTTGCTGACATAAAAGTCAAACTGACAAAAGACGGCACTCCCTCGTTACTTTTGTTTGGCTGACATACTAATCTTGATGTTATTAAAAGTAACAGCAACTTCAGAGTAACATAGAGCCATGTATTGTAACGGTTACAAAATAAATAAATGGATCAGATTCACATTTACATGGCACCAATTCAATTCAGTCCAATTCAGTTGTATTTATTGCTAATCATGGCCGCACAGGAACAAGATCTAAGCACAAGATCCATAGAGGCTGGGGTCAACCACAGGTACAGGAAACTCAAGGTCCCAGGCCTCTGGTAGAGGACCCGAGTTTGAAGGAGCTTTAAATTCCCTCCTCACTTTATATATATTATATGAAGCATGTAAGTGAAATGAACCCTAGCAGACATGAAGCTTCAGACCTGTAGCGTCATACAAGAATCACACATTTCAATTTGAAACAAGTGGGGTTTTTTTTTTTTATTTAAACTGGCTAGAAGAATACATTTCCCACTGCTAAAGAATAGTGTTTGATTTAAAAATATACTGTTATACTTTGCTTTTTGTATAGCAAACATATCACCTTTACTAAAGAAAAGCTTTTTTAAATAGTGATTTTTTATTTTTCCTCATAAGATATTTTTTTGATGAAGTAAAAGAAACAGCTATTTTATAGCAACTGCAGAAATATTTTTGTTACTGGTAACTGTAACTGGTAATCTCAGTTTCAAGGTTTAATATCATGGCAGTATGACATGAATCCCCTCAAAGTTTTATAAGCTGCATTTCTGCTCACACTAAAATCAACCAATAATAATAATAATACAATGAAAGTAATGAAAATTACATATTCAAATGTCACCAATGAAAAATCACTTTCCAAGCTAACATATAAAGAACCTAATAAGTGCAGCACAGTATATTCTTCACAGCAGTTCTTGGCTGATCTAAATTATATAAAATAGACACCGGTGCTGCGTACCAGCAGTAGAAACCATAATAGATGTCGAGGAGTACTGTCTACAGATCCACTTCTCCCACGAACGCTGCCAGCTGTAGTTAGGATTGTTCTGGTATGACGGGGCTGTGTGGGTCGATACACATTGAAATATCCTGTTTGATTAGGGAACATCTTCATCTGGTGGGTTTAAAGGGAAAAAAAGATCTTTTAAGACATATTTAATGTTCACTTCATTATTTGATGTCTATGTTCCTGCACTGGAATACATGCTCCTGGTTTATTGGTGCAGAAGTGTAACCTGTTATGTAATCTGCTAACTGCTGGCGCCTGTCGTGGAAGCCTCATAAGGGTTGATGAAAAGGTGGCCTCACCTGACGCATGTACAGATTGCCAAAGAATGTGTTGAACTGTTGAAGACAGTCACGTGATTTTTCTTTTCCTGCCCAGCACTGATTAGTGATATACTGACATCAGCTGATTTCACAGATAAGTGAAAGTGTCATTCACACCAGAGGAAACTGAGCAGATGAATCACTTTACCTGAACTAACATTATATTGACTCTATTTGAACGTAGTCTATCATAGCAGTTCTATCACATTATTGCTATGAAAAAAGTATGGTATTTTCTTAAATTTTTTTATGATAGTAGATGGGCTTGGCTTTTCAGTGTGTGTTGTTAAGGTCAACTATCACAATCATACTCGATCTTGGTCACCAATTTCAAGTCTAACAAGTTTCCTAAAAACTGTTCAATACAGTTATCAAGTCATGGACAACATAAAAAAAAAATCAATATTTACAGTGAAATGTAGTCAGCATTTATTAATTAAGAATAGTTTCCTACATGATATATGCATGTTGGTATGCATGAAAGTTATTCCAGCTGAAGGCCAAGGATCACGTGTTTCTGATACATTCTGTTTTTAGGTATGTTTCTTTTGTGATATAAAGTTTCCAACATTAATAATATAAAACATATCATAGCTTCTCTCTGCTTTTCTGGGATTAAACATACTTAAAACTTGGCTAGAGATCATGACCTGCCACTAAAGAAAAGGGAGACAATTTGGATTTTCACAAAACCAGCTGTCCAAAGGACTGAACAGTGAACTTTAAATGTAATGACATAGTTTACCTAGTAAAGTTAAACACAATAAAAGTTTAAAGTTGTTACTATTCATTCACTAAAGATTCCCACTATTAACTAATAATATTTGCACTGAATAAACCTATATTGTTTTAAATCTATAGTGTGTTGTGGTATCTCTATAGATAATAAGGAACTAGTAAAAAAAAAATCACTGTTTCATCACTGCCCAGGGGAGAGATGTTTTAATATTTTATATGATAAATTCTTCGTGATCAGTGGTTTAATCAATTTAATGTCTTAGCAAGGTGATAGCAGACCTGTACCTTTTATTTTTTTGGAAATCCCTCAATCAGAACAGAGTATGTCGCCTTTAGATGGAAACTCATGAGATAACGTCATGCTAACGTCTAAATCCATAAACTCTCAGCTGAAGTGGCTGACCGTAATGTCACGTGGAATACACATTACCAACTCTCTACCATCAGTATTACTGTTCATTTCAAGATACAGCTGTTGGTTAAAATGTTTAAAAATGGCTTAAGACTGAAAAAATGTGCAATTTTGTAGAAAGTAAAAAAGGGCTGGTTTCTATATAGTGCTCAAAGTGCTTTATACAACTTGCCTCATTCATACTCACTCACACAAACACTTTTTTCTATGCTTTTTCTAATTAAGTCCTTATTGCTGTTCACACACGTTCATACTCGGATAGGTGCATTGGAGAGCAACTTGGTGTTAGTATCTTGCCCAAGAATATTTAGCATGCAGGGTGAAGAAGCCAAGGATCAAACCATCAAGCTTCCGATTAATGGATGACCTACTCTACCTCCTGAGCTACAACAACCCCCAAAAAGCATTTGTTCCCTGTCTAGGTGCCTCTTAATAACAATCAGCCTTCTCATTGTGTAAACACAATTCAGTACAAAGGGAATATAGTAATTTTAACCATTGTACATAGGAATGTCAAACATCTGTATTATTACTCCCATTTTTCTTCATCTGGCATACTATGCAAAGGCTTCAAGGCTGAATTACCTTTTTAAAATATCTGACATTACGTATAACTTACCAGGTTTAAGTCCACATTGATTGACTCTTTAAAGATTGTCCAGACAACTGCTTCACTGCATAAAGGTGTGGTCAGGGAGCCACTGTAGTGGTAGTATTCATGGCGGTTCACATCACCAAGCAAGTCATCAATGGAGATATCGTCTGTGACCTTCACTGTTGTACCTGCAAGGAAGTGAAAATGCACAAGTTGCAGTGATCTGCTTAGGTCCTCATTCAGAATTTTGATTTTATATTCAACAAAGTACATTTGTGCCCACCAACTTTGTGGATCTTTGAGCGATAGCTGGTCAGTTTTTTCCAAGCGTTTGTCTTAGATGTTAGCGCTGATGTGGGATGTGTCTATCGAGACAGTTATATTGGATAATTACAAGAAACTCAAACATATGGGTTGTAGTTTAACAAACTTAAAAAATTAAAACATTAAAAAACGCACCGTTGCTGTTCCTGATACAGTGCTCCCACGAGAGGTTCTCTTGGTAGTATGGGTGGACTAGAAAATGGACATTAACCCTCTCGAGGCAGGCGTTGCCGATTTGCAACAGTTAAAAACTAACAACCTGATTACCCCACATACATATTTTATGAGGTTTTTTTTACTCAGAAGTACCACTGCAGGACTTGGTTGTGCATTAGCAACAAAAAGTTTAATTTGAGCCTGAGAGGGTTAAGACAAAGTGTTTACAGACAGCTTATGCTTTCTTTTTATAGACCTATCAATCACTTCAGGGTTTTTTGTTCACTTTTCTCCGATTTCTGTGGAATTCTGATAATCATTTAGGTCAAATGAGCAGAAAATATAAATTTTTTACTTTAACTTTCAGAAATGGATTTCCGTCCTTGAAATAAAAACTGTCATCAGCCACCAGCATGAACTGCACTGTCAATCAACAACACTGAGTGCCTGAGACAGTGATAACACAACTTTGTGCGTGGAGCAGGTTAAAATGGAAACTGTTTGTCTTTAGATGAAATATTGATGTAATGTTGTACGTGATGGCACCTGTCAGTCAGTGGAAACTATTATTTGGAATTACTTCTGCCCTGTTCACATTGCAGATGCCGTCAGAAATTTGAGTATAGTATAGATTTAGCTTTTTCTGACATGTACGTGTTTGGTACATTTATTACAAGCACTCAAAGGTGTTTGATACCAATAAAGCACATATACTATTGTTCACAGTTTCACTTGTCCAAGTTTTACCTCAATAAAAAATCCCAGCACTGCCAAGCCATCAGGTGCCTGTAGTGCCTGATCCAGGGTTAAATCCTTTTTCTTGCTTACAATGTGCATCTGGACAAGAAAAAGAATTAATGGAATGACGTATAAACAGGTGTGTGTTTGGTTATAAAAAAAAAAAAAAAAGCTTAATCTTTGTCACTACCTCCATTGAGTATCTTATTGAGTTCACAGTATGCTCTGAGCCTTCAGATGTATCTGATGTGTCACCCCATGGAAGTGGAACTCTAGGATGGTATAGTCATGGCCCAAACCTCCTCCTGACACCTCCATCAAATTTCTCACCAGTACACACTTCACTGGAGGTTGTTTGAGAACAAAAGAAGAGAATATAACAATCATACTCTTTGATTTCTGTGAAATAGATTGTCATTGTAATGTAACATCTTGTAATGATGTAAATAAGAATGTTTACATCAATCATATCCAAAACAATTGTGCATAAAAAAAAGGCATCAAGATTGCTGTCTGGCACAACATTGTTTGTGTTAATGTTGATGGGTGACTGATATGTACCACTACAGTGGGAGCCGGGCAGAAGGTGCCAAGAAGGTGGAGTGACAGCTATTTGCAGAAAACATTTTTAGGACAAGTCAAAATCAAAATGGAGTATAACCTGCATAAAACTCTACAGCTAAATGTGCTGATACATACCACAGTGATGTGGATCATAACACCATTCATCTGAAGAATGGAAAAATGGTCATATATGTAATGTGCCAATTGGAGTTATAAAAATGCATGAATCATTTATGTGTTTTGCAGCTTACGGGGAGTCAGAGGAGTTCCACGGGAGGCATAAACGTGACGTTTATGAAGAGGTTGTGTAGGTCGGTAGATATTAACCAGCTTTGTTTCCATGGGAAACTTCTTTATCTGAGAACAGATTACCAAAGTTTTATCCACTGTAATGTTACAATCAAAAATGCATTTTGAAATTGTTAATATCTCCTGGTGCCCTGGCAGCACAAACACTTCTTTACTTCTAGCGTATGACTGAGTAGTGCACATTCTGAGAGCCTGTACTTTGGTGTAAGAACAAGGAAACATATTTTTTAATCATAACTGAAAACAGACAACATATCAAACATTTTACATGGAAAATATACAATTTTAAGAATTTAATGGCAGCAACACATCTTCAAAAAATGACACAAGACTATGTGACATCCTCTCCTCTTATGGCAACAGTCCAGAAACATCTGGGAACTGAGGAAACCAATGCTGGACTTTTGTAAGGGGTAAGCTTTGGCCATTCTTTTCATTATACTCCTAATGTGTAAAAGATCTAGACTCAAGCCAGACCACAGCACCCAGACTCCTCTATATTATGAAGTCAAGCTGCTGTAATAGATTTAGTATATTGCTCTATATAGTAATTGGAAATATGTCAGAGCTTTCTTGGAAAAGATGCCATCCAGATGGAAGAATATGTCACTTTTAAACCCATATCAAGATTTTAGTACCTGTGTTGCCCTTCCGCATCTGCAGGTCAATTTCATAAGTGCTAATGTAACCCTGTACAACCAGACATGCAGGCTTTTGAACTAGGTGCAAATACCGTTCCAGTTGGTCGCTCTTTTCTTTAGTCTAGCAGCTTCAGCATCCATGTTATCTAAGTTGTCCCATTTCAGATTTTGATGTATTTGACCACAGAACAGTGTCCCACTTAGCTTCAGTCCATCTGAAGTTAACTTTGATCCAGAGACGACAGCAGCATTTCTGACAGAGTTTTAACTTACATTTGTGTAAGGCATGGAGAACCGTGTTCACAAACAGTGATTTCCGTAACAGAATCATGACTGTTTTAAATGCACAAAACCTGAGGGCCTGAAGATCACTGGCATCCAGCAGTGATTTTTGGCTTTTGCTGTTTTGACCCTTCTGCTTTCTTCTACTGCTACTGTGGGGATTTGGTTGTGAACTGTGTCAAACATACAGCACCATCAGACTGCATCTCCATAGCTCAGTCAAATAACTTTCAAATAAATGTCTTTACTGCTTGTTTTATCTGCACACCTAAATTGAACAAAGACACTTTTTTCATGTCAAGATGAGTTGCAACCAGAGGCATCCTTTAAAAACCTTCAGCTCTTGTGAGGCTTTAGAGCACTTTACTCTACAAAATATGTAAAGAGATTTTGATTTGCAAATTTGTGAAGCCTACTTTATTATGGGGCATTTTGCTGTTATGTCAGTTTACTGTTTATGTCATTCTGCTGTCCTGCCAGACAAGATCAGCTATGGTAGATTTTCTCACATATGAACACAAAAAAAGCACAAAATTAGACCTGATGTCATAAAAAGTAGCTGGTACTTGGAAGAGGCTACTGGGGTTATTATAGATTTGTAAAACCACACTAAAAACGAAGTCTGAAAAGAACATTTTTCTGAAACAACAATACAAACTACACTTCAGAATAAAATTAAATAAATAATAATAATGCACAAAATTGTCTAATATTTTTTTTAAAAAAGGAAATGCCCCACCTAATGATGCGTTGGTGCATTTAGTCACTGAGACTGTGAACTAGCTGCCTTATTCATATTGTAATCCAGATTCTGGACATCTTAAATCTTGCCCTGACAATGATCCTCATAATTTTTTAGCAAATCTGTTTTGAAATCTTACTGAAAGAAAGCAAATCAAAAAAAGAAAGAAAAGAAAATAGGGGAAAAAATAGTAAATACAAAACTCTAATAACTGTGGTGTATTTCTTCTGTTTCCACAAAAATAAACTCTCAGATGTCATCCTCCTATCATGCCTGTCAAATCCAGGCTAATGAGGTGCTTTATAATCTTACAGACTATGCACACAAAAGTGTTGTAAGAGATTTACATACTCATTGATGCCTTAAGTTAAATTCAACGAGTCATGCATCTGCTGAGTCGCCAGACAAGTCTAGGGCCTACGCCTCACTAACTGCAGACAGCTGACCACCATTAGGCAGATAAGGTGAAAAGAAAGATGTCACGTGTCATTCTGTTACATTTGCATGACTCAGAATTATCTGTTTATCCCACACAGTCACGTGCAGTTTGCCCAACATTTTTCCTTGTTGGTACAGACAGTGGAAATAACATAAATAAAAAGGCATGATTATCAAACAGAACAATCAAAGCAGACACCAGCATGTACCAGTGTGTTCCATTGGTATGTCACGTGTGCTTGGCTGCATGTTTCAGTTTTCTTCTGCAAATGTTTGTGATTCCAACACAGACTGGATAACAGAAGAATTCCATTTGCCACGAGTCATTTACAGGTCAAGCTATTCACTATTATTAAGTGATAAATTAACTGATATCTAATACATAAATTAATATAAGAAGCTTTTTTTTCAGCATTTTCTCATACAGCTTGGACCGTTTAGTTAGTTGTGTTTGTGTTAAAAGGTGGAGAGAACATTCATATTTGCAGATCCCCTTACACGATCTTTGCTCCTCTTGTGCTAAAGAGAACTCACCAGTTCAGTGTTGACGTGGATTGGCTCGTGAAAGATAGTCCACACGACTGCTTCGTTGCCAGCAGGCGTTGTCAGGGAACCCATGTATCGGTAGAACTTTGTCAAATTTACATTTCCAATTAAGTCATCAATAGAGATGCTATGGTCTAAACGAACCTTGTTCCCTGTGGAAAGATTAGAATGAAAGAGACTTGAATTTAAAAGGATAAATAAATGTAATTATAAAGTGGTTTGCATTTTATATTCACTTCAGTGCATGTTCACAAAAGTCAGGAGGCATGGTTTGTCAGCTACTGTCTCACCCTGTTCTGCTTCATGACTTTACAAACTTTTATCGTTTGACTTCAAAAATAATTCCACATACAGACAAAGAAGTCAAACACAAATTTCCTTTAACTATTGTTATAACTGCAACAACAATGGCAGGCCATTCTTCTAATCTACTGTTTTCAATATTCTTTTTTTTTTTTTAGACAAAGCCATTGGAACTTTAGTGGAAGAAAAGACCAACCCTTGTCGGTGAGGTTTGCCAGGTATGATGTAAAGTTCGCCTATGGCTCTGACTCCTGTGGACTTCAACTCCACATTATGTATGATTGCTAATTATGTTAATACTTAAAAGCCGTCAATGTAAACCAGTTTTATAAGTGTCGCCTATTTAAAAATAGCAGCGTGAAGTCTGGGGCATACAGACATTTATAAAAAAAACCCAAGTACAGAATATCCATCTGGATGCTCTGGAGGGGCAGTGAGATGATCCTTCTGAGTGACTATGTGCATCTGGAAGAACGTCCAACAACTTATAAGGCAAAGCAAAATATAGAAAAGGAGTTTAGATGTCAAGTAATGAAGAAACATTGTACCTCCATTGGATATCTGTGCTCATAAATCATGTGCTCTGAGCCTGGATTTTTTACATCACCCCAGTGAAAGTGAAACTGAAGTCCTGTATATGTTCCACTGAGTCCACCTCCACTCGCTTTAACTTCATTTCCTTTCAATGTGCACTCCACTACAAATGGTATAGCTTGTTGTAACTTGGAAAACGTTGTATGTTTATGCAGTTTTAGTTAGATTATAAAGAACATAAACATACTTAATTTTGACAGAGGTGGCTTTGAAGTCTTTCTTTAGTTCGCTATTACTCAGTGTATCAATAACAAAATAAATAAATCCTTCCGCTTTAGATTTGCGATTTTAGGAAGGGGAAGCATCTCAGTATTGTTCTCAGTGGAAATTTAGTTTATTCTATAAAGATTAAGATTTAAAATGAGCATCAAAAAGCCCTAAAATGATCACTTGGATGGGATTTGTGATCCTCATTCTTTTACAAAACTCCATGAAGAAGCTGTCAAGATCAGACAACTGTTCATTACTGTACTCAGGGTTAAAAGTTTGACAAATCATCCTACCTTCACTCTTCCAGTCTCAGAGTTCCAAGTCTTATGAAGTGTTATGTTTTGTTTTCAAGTCTCAGATTAAAAACTTTTGTCCGCTTTCAATGAGTCCATCAGTGAGAAAGGGGTAAGAAACTGCCGCAGTACACTTCAAGATACTTATCTATATTTATCAATATATATATAATATGCTAAACAATGGGAGGACACCCCCGTGTATAAACAAAGAGCAGTATAGGGGAGACACACAACATGGTTGCAGACACTTTTTCAGAATGTAGTATTCAAAATAGACGCATCAATAGGAGTGTACCAGTTATCTGGTTAAGTCAGTATGTTTAATTCATTCTACTGCAATGCATCACTTAGGTGCTTATGTGTATATGAAATCATATATTTGATCCCAGAGGATGGAATAATTAAAGAAATGGATGAAACAAGACAAAACCCCAAAACAGTGCATACTGCAACAAAATGTATTCATTCCAATTGCAATACATTTTTTTCTAAAGTACAGCACAAACAAATCTTGTTATGTACAAGAATTTTCAGATGCTCAGCTTACAAAATGTTTCATAGGAAATAGAGCTGTTTGTCGGGTTTCTTTTTACAATCCAGAAAAACCACCCTTAGTTTCTATTACTTCTAGATGAGACAAAGGTGAAAATATAAGAAAGTTCTTATTCAAAACACTCTGATTTGGTGCAGTGACAGGTCCCTCACTTTGTTTTTTGTATAGAGTTCATCATTTGTATTATCATTTTTTTAATCACTGAGTTGGACAACCAAGGCCCCATATACAGTGTTCGGGTCAAACAAAGCTGATGGTATGAGCTTCATATTCAGATGACATTTTTGAAATTGATATCACTCCTGTATTTCCTGTGACACTATTTAAAACATTCCATTGGAAAGTTGTAGGGCCCCCAGGAACAAATTAAAGTCACTGACATGGAGATTTAACCTATCCATTCATGTGACACATCAATCAAAAATAATGATACTGAGATAAAAACAAAAAACAATACCACTAAATCTCTATTATTGAAAAGGGAAATGAAAAATGTATTTCAAAGTGCAAACTTTATATTTTAAAGAAAAAAAAACATTGAAAGATTCATCCTACCAACAGGTGCCTATTAGCATTCAATACAACCCCAATCATGTGACCATCCACAAACTATTATCGAATAAAATAAAACTATTATACACAAAACATTGACAAATGTTAAGATCAGCAAATAAATTAAGACATGATTCCTACAAACCGCAGTATTTACACTAGTCAGCCAAAAGTGGTGACAAATTTATTAAAAACCAATTGTAAAATTTCATTCATATGTCAATTTATTACAAAATATTGATAGGTAAAGGTACAGAGATTTACAATTTGTTATCACACAGACCTGTTACCTGGTCATGTTTAATGTCAACCAGTGTGTATACACACATCACTTTGGTAAGTGAATCTACACAAAAAATTTTCCTGTCCTTCATGTCCTCATACACTCATCCCTATGCTTTGTTAGGCCCAGTTCTCTTTGTGTTTATGCAGAACGGAAATACAGCAAACACACAACACCTTTTTCCAAAACATTAAAGATGATGGCGAGGTATGGAGTAAACTGACACAGTGACAATGATTGTTTATTAAGACAAATGATTGTGTGGATCAGTGAAAGACTTGATCTTGACATGACAATGTTTATGATTTTTACAATTTGTTGGTCGTTATTTTTCTTATTTTCTTTGTCAATTCACTGACAAATGAACAAAGATTTTTTAAGTAGTTGGGAAGCACAGAAAGATCGCACCTGACCTTACTAATTTACATAAAAATACATTATATTATTTAATCATCTGATGTTTACTTCTGAGTACAGTAGATCAATTTTTCCTGTTTACTTTGGTTCATTTGTCACAATAAGTACTGCCTCTTAGTCTGTGGCAGTATGTCGACAAAACAAGCACAGTTGTTTTGGTTTGATCTTAAAGACAACAAACCGCTAACAAAAACGACATGGATCACAGAGTCCCTGTTTGATTGACACATTTGCATGTTTACTTGTTGGAAAATATTTTTAAAATGTTGGTATCAAGTTTGAACTTTGATTTGGACCATTTTTCCTTTTTGGTAATCTGTTTTTTACACCTTTATGTGTGTTATGTAAGACTAAGTGCCTGAATTACCTATTGAGAAATATAAGTCATGACATCTGACATTTGCACCGGTGCTTTACTGGCTTCTGGGTTTTATTGTTTACAAAATCTTTAACTCACAACTTCCGTTTCTGAACCCAATTTATTGTGAACCATTTAGAGACTGTAACAGTTAAATCGCAGAAGCTAAAGGATACAGATGATGCAAAAAGCAACCATGCTAAACACATTTTTATTAAAAGAACTAAATGTTTTATTGGATAATGGCAAAACAGTTCTTTTTACAGTGTTTTGCATTAAATTGTACTCTAACAGGAAGCAAGCACGAGAACTCAAAAAGGACACAACATGAGAAATTGCAATTTGTCATAATGTTCATGGTCCTTTTTTCCTCTAGTGCAGTCACACATATTCCTATCAAGTATATAAAGCATGATATATGGAATTATGTTGCAAAGAAAAAAATACAACTCTAAATATGCCTTTATTTTAGATTCCTGAAAGCAGCCACCCTTTTCTTTGTTGATAGCGCTGCAAACC
>NW_005187624.1:950665-955272 GCF_000239375.1 Pundamilia nyererei | reverse complement strand
ACTTCACAGCTGTGCCTTGTCAGGCTTCATTTGGGGAAATTCTTGCCTTCTTGATGAGATTGGGACCATCAGTTGTGTTGCGCAGGAGTCAGGTTGGTACAAAGCTGACAGCTCTATTGGACAACTGTTAGAATTCAAATTATGGCAGGAAACAATCAGCTAAGTAAAGACAAACAACAGTCCATCATTACTTTAACGACTGAAGGTCAGTCAGTCAAGAAAACTTTGAATGTATCCCCAAGTGTAATTGTAAAATCAATCAAGTGCTACGACGAAATTGGCTCACATGAGAAACGGCCCGTGAAAGGAAGACCAAGAGTCCTCTATGCTGCTGAGTATACATTCATTCGAGTCACCAGCCTCAGAAATTGCAAGTTAACAGCACCTCAGGTTAGAGCCAAGATAAATACCACACAGAGTTCCAGTAGCAGACAAATCTCTACATCTACTGTTCAGAGCAGACTGTGCGAATCAAACAGCTGCTGAGAAATCACTTCTAAGGAAAAGCAACAGGCAGATGAGATTTGTTTGGGCCAAGAAACACAAGGAATGGACATTTGACCATTGGAAATCTGTGCTTTGGTCTGATGAGTCCAAATTTGAGCTCTTTGGTCCCACTCCCATAGAGTGAAGGCAAAAGGGCCAACAAGTGCTCAGCATCTCTGGGAACTCCTTCAAGACTGTTGGAACACCATTTCAGGTGACGACCTCATGAAGCTCATCGAGAGAATGCCAGGAATATGCAAAGCAGTGATCAAAGCAAATCATGGCTGTTTTGAAGAACCTAAAACATAAAACATGTTTTGAGTTATTTCACATTTCTTGGTTTACTTCATGATTCCATGTGTTCCTTTATAGTTTTGATGCCTTCAGTGACAATCTACAATATAAATAGTCATGAATATAAAGAAAAACCATTAAATGAGAAGGTGTGTCCAAATGTTTGACTGGTAATGTATATATTATATATCTTTTTTGTCTGCATGATTCATGACAAGCTCCTATATGTCTGTGTGCATGTGTGCGTGTCTGTGTGTGTTCCATTAACACCATGCACAAACTGTGTCTCTAGATCCAGCTGGATTTCTGAAACCAGAACAGTTATTTTTGTTTTTCAATTTGATATGTAATTGTGAAGCTAAATGTTAAATTGTGCCCTTTCTCACAATAAAAAAGAATAATTTCCCAAATTCCTAAACCTACAGTTAGAAAAACTCCAAAACCTTACAATCACATAATGTTTTTGGCATAAGTAAAAAGATGACTTTATCAAATTTTGGGACTTTGGTAGAAATAATAAAAAGACAAAAAAAAGTGGGGGGAAAGAGTGAAAGAAGAAATCATGTGTGGAAAAATTGTGCACACTGACTTTTTTCTGTTCTTCTTACAACAAAGAATTAAGTATCATTTAAATCATAAATATGTCTTTGCTTTTGTTTGCAAAATTCATAAAAAGCTTGTGTGGGATGTGGTGAAGTCTGGTGAGCAGTTCCACATTAAAGCAAACGGACATAATTCCCAGGGAGCTCAGAGCAGAGAGGCAACAGTCCTGCAGAAACAAAAGGAAAACTATGTTTAAAGGCAGCAGTACAACACTAATGAATCTAAAAATATCTCTGTGTTTTTAAATGTGAATAGTCTTACTGAAAGAGGGATCCAGTCAGCTCATCAACAAAACCACCTACAAAATTTAAGTCAAACCAAAGTTAATGAAATCTGTGAACACACAACAGTACACCCACAGAATCACAACTAGCACTTACCCGGTGTGCAAACTGTGTCACAAAGAATGGGACAAATGTAGCAGGTTGAACAACCCTGGAAAACAAAACAAACAAAACCGATTAACGCAAAGAGGCACAGGGCAAAATGAAGTGCTGTGTATTATTACAGCAGTTATAATCCTTTTTAAGTCAAGATGCTTACTTGGCAGTGCTCGCAGTGATCAGACTCATCTCCTTCCTCACACGGGCACTTGGCACAGTTATTAGAGCAATGCTACAAGATGGGAAGAAACCACAACGTAGAGTGATTAGTCGTGCATATGGTATATAGTCAGGGCAAATCGACAACACAGGACTTATAATGATGTGTGATTACTGGGTAGATTCACAAAAAGTCTGTTAATTCCATTACATGTTTTTGTTTGTTTTTTTTACCTCACAAATGGAGCAAACACTACACAACGATCCAGAGTGGAACTGTGGAGTGTCAGCAGCTCCCTTCTCTTCATCTGAGTCACCTTGGTTGTCCTTTGTGTCTTTACCTTCAGACTCATCTGTAAATGGTTCACAGAATCAGGAACTGTATTCTAATCATTTCAATTCAGTTTTATTTATACGTCCAAATCACAACAACAGTTGCCCAATGGTGCTTTATATTGTAAGGACCAGGGAAAACCCCAATAATCAGATGACCCTCTGTGAGCAAGTGCTTTGGTGACAGTGGACTGGAAAAAACTACCAGGAAGAAAATTGAGAGGTAGCTATAGTGATCGGTTGGGAGTGAGCGGAGGAAGACAGGACAAGACACGCTGTGGAATAGAGCCAACTGTATCTTGTAGAACATTAAATTGTCTAAATAAATATATGATTATAACCCTATATGTCTTGAAAATATTTTGCAGGAAATTCTTGCAAATTCATCCAAAATAAAATACAATTATATAAGTTTTACATAAGTATTCACAACCTTTGTTCAATACTAACACCTTTTGCAACAATTACTACAATAACTGCCAGTTCCTGCTACCAAAACCATCCCCACTGTCTGACACTACCACTGCCATGCTTCACTGTGATGGTATTGGCCAGGTGATGAGCAATGCCTAGTTTCCTCCAGACATGCTGTTTTCATCAGACCAGAAAATGTTGTTTCTCCTGGCCTGCAGGGGCCTTTGAACAAGTGAAAGACTGTGAATGCGTTCCTGGTTCACTGTATCAAAACCTAAGTATTCACATGGGTTTCCAAATTGTTGTGTTGGTGCTGATGATTTAAATTCATTTGGGAGTAATTTACAACTTCATTCATCACTTTTTCAGCCTTTTTGTAGTTAACCGCTGAGAGTACAGTGACTTTGGGCCTTTTGAGCCTCTGTACTAACACACAATCCAAAAAGACCTTTTCTAGTGAGTACTGATTACTGCCATTTATTCACAAGTTACGTGTCTAATGTTTAATTCTCCTTGATGCAATATTATGGCACAGATGGTCTCTTTTTTTGTATTATATTTTTGTCATAACATCATGTCGTTAGATTTGTATTGTTGATTGTCATTTATGCTTAGAAATATCTACTCATATATGCTTAGAGTGTTATAATCAATGTCATGTTGGTAGAGGTTTGATCCTTAATAGTCTGCAAAGGCTTGGTGTGCATTCCAGAGTGTTCAGGCATTCACACCCACATCCTGGGAGCATGGGAGAGGGCATACCTTCCCTTATTGTTTTATGGTAGGATAAACGTAGCTATGTCAGTTTTAGTCTAAGTACCTTTTGTTTAGATGAACTGCCAGACATCCAGACCGGCAGGTCTGGAAGTCATTTATGGGGTCACACACTGACTCCACACACATACACATACACAATGCACAGGCAAGGTACTCTTTGTGTGTATGTATACGTCATATGTTAATAAACCTATGTATATTCATGTAACCTCAATAAAAGAGCAATGTTACGGGGGAGCGGACGAGACCGACTGGGGTCAAGCGAAGGAACGGCGCTTGTCGTGGTTCTCTCCCTCATATATGAGTAACACGAAGAACTTTGCCTACTTGGTGTTTAATGCTTTTTGCTGTGTAGTTGAATTGTCCTTAACATTCCAGCAAATAGGTTTATGCTACAAACCTATCACATGTGACATGTTTGTTTTTACAAAATAGTCTAAGTAGATTTATTGTAAACAAAGCAAAAATTCCTACAGGTGCTGTTTTTCCATAATATCATTTGTTGTCATTTTTTTCAAGCATGAAGCAATGACTGAAATTTAAAAAAAAAATCCCTTTATAACACCCTCTTTTGGACAAATCTCAAAGTATTCAATGTTTGGTGCTTGTTTGAAGTCTCAAAAGCTACACTGGCCACTAGAAAATAGATGGTTTAGATACTGTTGCCTTCCTGCTATTGCACAGATAATCCAGTCCATTTTAGGACTGATATGTATGACAGTGTTCCTAAAGTAACCCTAGTAAGCCGAACAATGTCAGAGAGCTACTGTAGAGTACAGAGTCACTCACGGGGTTCCAAAAAATCTCATTATTTGTTGTAACTTTAAATACTGCACCATTTAGTATCTTGCTAACCCATTAATATGTTTCAAAATGTGTGCATGTTTTTTTGTTAAAGTGTGATTCACCATCTTCATCTTCAGAGTCATCCTCATCTACATCCTCTCCTTGAGTTTCTTCATCATCACCCTCTTGCCTTGCTTCCTTCTCATCGTCTTCCTCATTATTAGCTGGGACTTCCTCCTCCTCATCTGCATCTGCCTCCACCTCTTCCTCTTCATCCTCCTCTGCTGCATAATCTTCTTCAGATTCTACCTCTTCTGCATCATCCTCATCTGAAGCCTCACCTTCTTCATCCTCCTCTGCTTCATATTCTTC
>NW_005187624.1:928006-950637 GCF_000239375.1 Pundamilia nyererei | reverse complement strand
GCATCATCCTCATCTGAAGCCTCACCTTCTTCATCCTCCTCTGCTTCATATTCTTCCTTTTCTGCATCATCCTCATCTGAAGCCTCACCTTCTTCTTCCTTCTCAACATCCCCGTTCTCCTGAGAATTATCTTCTTCCTCATTATCAGCATTGTCATCTTCCTCCTCTGCTGTCTCCTTCTCATCCTCCTGTTCTTCTTCCACCTTTTCATCAGTCTCTACCTCATCATCATCATCATCTGAGTCTTCATCTTTTTCTTCATTCCCCTCACCAACCTCAGCCGTTTCACTTTCTTCAGCCTCCTTAGCATTTCTATCATGGAGGCTTTCCTCCAGTTCGTTCAAGTCTTGGGCACTTACAATAACAGAGAAAGGGACCTGGGATGAGCACAGCAGCATAAGCAGGAGACCTACCACCCAAAATTTTACAGGTGCCATCTTGGGAGAAATGCAGCTTTGGAATTTGAAGACTGTCTTATTCTTGTTACTCTATTCTTCCACCAAAAACCAAAACAGTTGATGGAAGACAAAAAGCTGCTAAGGCGCAGCAGATTTAGGCAGTGTTCAGGTCTTTTTCCCAGACTCCCGAGAGACGGTTTGAAAAGAAGTGTGCTCACAGAGAGCAGAGTGCCAGGCTTGTGCTGGGAACACAGAGGACACAGTGGAAACACGACTGTGTGTGGCTGGGTATACTTGAGTGACAGAGGCACATGGCGAGGAAGAATGCTCCTGATGCCCTTAACACAGAGCATTAGAGAGGTGAGTGTATGCATTTGGTGGATGGGGGAGGGGGCTACTGAACTGCAGGAGGGGGGCAAAAATAAGATTTTTTTTTTCTTATTAGAAATTACAACAATTAAATAATTTGAAGATAAAGTTATGGTTCTATACACAGCTTTTGTAGTCATAGCTCCCAAACTATTCAGGAAAGAAGCAGAACTTTGATAAATGTACTATGTGTGGGTTTTTTAGATTAATGGTTCGCACATTTTTGGAATATTCTTCTCAGTATCTGCTATTTACTTTAGTGTACACAGCAAAATTAATTTCTTCTTGCCACTGCTGAAGCAAATGAGAATACGTAAGGATCATGCAGACGTGCATGTACATGCAAGGAAATGGAGAGGAAAGCACTTTGAACATATGCTTACTTCCTGAAAATAGCATTTTTTTTAGGCTTCTTGTGTGTTTTTTTTTTTAACTTTGGAGCCAGCAGGAGGAGAACAGTGTTATAAAGTCCACACTCACAGTGGCACAGTCAGCTACAATACTGCAGAGAGCAGCCAGGCTGAAAGCGATGACAGTGCCTCTCAGTGTGAGTTGCTCCTCCTCCGGTTATTGACAGGTGACGCAGCTATTTACAGTGAAGGCTCCTTCAATGGCTTGTTCCACTATGTGACCTTCAATGGAGCCATGGCAGACTGAAACTCAGCACCAGCATGCTTCTTTAACACTATCCATGATACTTATGTGCATAGTAGATCCAACTATTACAATCCCACATTGTGCACAGAATTAAAATGTATTTATTAATGACAAATAATAGGTTCTTTCATCAAGTTTACTAAAATGATCACATTCAAAAGTATTTTTATTATTATTGTTTATTCATTCAAATCTCATTGAGATTTAAATCTGTTTTTAAAGACACACCTGGCAAAGAGCGGAGACGAAGTTTCAGCAAATATACAAAGAAAAAGCCAATGCAGTCCAGTCCAGACAGGTGAACACAAAAAGCAAACATTATTACAAGAGTGGTAATAAAAGCAGTCAAACTGGCCCAAAGAGCTCACACTTCTCACACTTTTTAAAATGGACTTAAACTCCCCCATCATGAGTCTGATAATCAGTTGTGCAGTCTGAACTTCTTATGTAGATTACTGCAGCACAAAGGGGACAGGATATTTTAAAATGTCTATTCACAACTCCATTCTGACCCTGGAGACAAACATTTGTATAATATTGTGAAAGCGTAGACTGGTTGTGGTTTTTACATATACAGACACATGGCTTTTTTCGGGCTTTATTAGATAGGTGCAGTGAAGAGTTATAGGAAAGCAGAGTAAGGGGAAGACATGTGGCAAAGTGCTGCGGGTCAGATTTGATCCCAGGCCAGGTGCTCTCAGCCATATGGCATATGGTCACCTGCTCATCTCAGTGACCTAAACTGGTGCCCTCGACCAGACATTTTTAGATTAAAAAACAATTATATACAGAGATGAGGATATTCAGAAATGAGCACTTAGCAGCAGCATACAGAGAACAGTGATGTACATCATTTTCGCAACTAGTGATAAAACATAAAGCACAATAACAAACAGTATACAGCCTCTTTAGGTGCTGCCCTGGTATGTTAAAAAGGAGCAGATCACAGTAATGCAAAAAGGGAAGGAAAGGGAAAAGAAAATGAAACAAAGTAAGTTTAATGAGACTGAACAACATCTAAGACTGCCTCAAGAAATTCAAGTGTTTGTACTAATCAAGTAGATGAACAATAGATAACTGTGTCATCTGCATAAAACGAGAATTCGAAAGAAACCTAGATTTTACCCTTGGTTTCTTTTCTTACCTACAAGTTATCTACTACGTTATGAAACCAGACAGGCCTGACTGTCTGGAATGTATTTGCTCACTCTGCACTTTGATTTTGTGCCAAGAATTAGACAAGACAAGGAACCTTTTTTGTATAGTGCAGCCACGTGTAACAGGCATACATCATTCACTTCTAAGAATTTCTCTACAAGGACATAATAACTAGATAATGATCTAATAAAAAAATCTCTGAAATTATTTAAATAATCCAAATATCAATACTTTGGTCTCATTTGTCCAAAAGGCATACCACATGAATTGTGGCAGGCTTTTTTTAACCAAACTCTCAGCAACAAATTCCTTTGTTGTCATATTAAAAATAAATGTATTATACTGCATAAAAACTTGATTAAATAGAAAACAATAATGCAGACATAAAAATACGGCCCATATTTGCAGTGTAACGGAGCAAAAAAAAAGTATTAACGTGCTCTCAATATGACCCCTGATAGACAACATCACAGAAAATCCGACTGCAATGTAAAAGATTTAGTAAGCGCTTTTAAAACTAAAGCAGTGAAGATGACATGTTATCTGTTTACTTACTGCAATAAAACCCGAGTGAAAGCAGTGTGACTTTTTCAACATGCAGGCTGTTTTGTAAGCAAAACTGATTTCATAAGTTCTGGGAAGTACCTCGTAACACAGGCAGGGCACGAGGAGGTTTGACTGTACTTCCTTGTGCTAAAGTATCCACAACCCAGTTGAGGACAGTTGAGTATTGCTCCATCTGAGAAGAAAGAGCAGAATATCAGAATATCATAAAAGTCCAGAATAGAATAGTTATTCTTAAATCTAAATGAAAACCAAGTGAGAAAAGGATGACTTATTTTTTATTGATATCAATAATGAATAATGGCAGAGATATATGTGTTCAAGCTTTCTGTTCATTGCATGTCTTGTCTTTGTGTCTATAACAACACACAAAACAGATTGAAATAATCTGTTTCAGTATTTATATCAAATAAATATTATGTAGTCCCATTTGAGCATTAACATAAAGTACTACTTTAATAATTGAAAAGCTCAGAGAGTAAAAATGTTTTTGTGCTTAAAGGTGTTTTGTCTCCTACTGGAGAAAATCATCTTGAATAAGGAAACTGCATCATCAAAGACACACATGAGGGCAGCAAAGCCTAGCTTAGCTTAGTTCAAAGACAGATGAAATAGAGACAGCTTGCCTGGCTCCATCTAGTGACCAAAATCCACCTACCAACTAAAACTAAAACTCACCTTTCATTTCTACAAGACCACAATTTGTCACTTTCTAACACTCTAATTAATGTGCAACCAAAACTATTGGCTGTTTTTTTCTCCAAAATATTAAATATGCATTACTTACCATCACCCACATTATCTCTGACCTCAGCCAGCAAACAACTTTACATAAACCCAACTTAGACTGCCTTTCTGCTTTATAGTAGGTGTTTTCCCCCATGTTCCATCTTTCTGTCATTATACTCTCTAATCTCTATATAAAATACTTTGACTGTGCAGACATGCTCTTTCACAGCATTTCTACATATGTATGAGGAATGAGTCAAAGGGTATTAAATGACAAAGTGAGAGCTTCAGAAAAATGCTTCTGTTTTACCTGAGCCTGTAGTCTGTGTTCAAACTCTTTGCTTTCAGTCAGACGTTTAAGCACATCATCTACCCTATAACAAAAAAATAAACATTCTTCAGAATGATGGAGTCACACAGTAATAAATAATGCTGCTACAGCGGAGCAGGATGCTTTGCTCACTTTGCAGACATCCGTTTGAGCCTTTCTGAGTCGCTGCTTTTCTGGATCTTGTTTCGAGCAGTCAGGAAGTCTTCTTTCTGAATCGTTTCCCATGTTGATAATCTGTTCGCTGCCTTTGCTTCCAAGTCTAACACTGATAGAAAAGACAAAGGTTTGAATTGATTACCTTTCAACTCACTGTTTGTTTACATCGGTGCTAAGCTGAGGTCAGTTTGCAAATAAACAAAGAGCCCATTCTCATTTAGACAGTGCAATTTTTAGTGAGTAACTTAGTGATAACATGGCAGCAACTGATCAAAAAACCCCATAAAAACTCATTTGTGAACAACAACAACTGGAAGATATTTAACAAAGTATCCAATTCCAATTCAACTGTGGCTTTCTCACCTGTTACACTTATTATTTCAATATAATAAAGCAATAGCTTTATTAAATTAATAAATTTATTGTATTATTGTGAACTAAGACTCCTGATCCAATACTGACCAAAGTGGTGGATCTTTACAGAGGGCACTTTGTGGATGATCCTCTTGATAAAGACTTTGATGTGTGAGAGGATAATGAAAGGCGGAGCCAAAGAAGGACGGGAGTGGTACTCAACAATCAGGTTGTAACGCTGGAATTTCCAGTAGGTGTCACTGTCTTCCTGCACTTCAGAGAAAGTGTAGCTGTGTGGATACAAGCAGATCAGAGCCACTGAGTCAAGTCAAACCATTCACAGTTTGTGAATGTAGTCAGAGAAACATAATGACAGACTGGTTCTTTACCTAAACATGGCAATGACTAGGTTGATGAGCAGGATGTTGGTGACCAGGAGATATACGACTAGCAGAATCACTACCAGCCAGTTACTATCCTGATTTCTACACGGCTCTTCACCGCTCTCAATCAAAGTCACATTGTCTGTGCAGTTTAGTACCCGTCCCACTGTCACAAAATAGAGATAAAAGGAGAAAGGTTAAAATAAGGGTTACAATAATAAAAAAAATAACTAAATTTCTAATTGCTGTGATGAATTTTAAAAACCTGCAGTAGAAAAAAGCAGCATTTTAAAACTGATTTCAGTGTAATAACAATTTTCTTATTTTCATGCAAATTGCACAAACACTTGTACCATCCATCTCTTCCTCGATGGAAGAGCCGTATCCAAAGATGTGCAAGTATGGCATGTAGAAAACTCTCAGAAAAATGCGATTTGGATTTGGATCATAGTTGTAGATCAGAGCCTGATTGGCAACTCCGTACGCCAAGACCCACACGCCCAGGAAGAAGAGGAAGAAGAAGACATCCTTCATCTAAACAAGAGGAGGAAATTGTCATGTTGTTGCTCACATTGTATTATTAGACACATATTCCTGGTATAATTCCAACTGATGGTAACTTTCTCACCATATTTCCTACAATGATGAGTTTTGGTCCCAGCTGCTTGTGAATGGCAAAAATGTGAATGAGGCGAAGTGTGAAGACCATGTAGTCCAAACACAGGACATCTCGTCCAAATTCATGTGACCGGTGGAACATCCTGAAACACAAGCACAGCATCACTGAATCAGTGAGGCAGTAGCACCACCTGGTGGCAAAGCTGTAAATTAACCAGTAACATTTGGTTGTTAACTGAGGAAATGTTTTAAATTTAAGTGACTAAAAACTAAGTATTAAAAAAATTATTTGAGACACACTTAAGAAGCCAAACAAGTACCACAAAACGAATACTGTGATTTCTTAAATGTTACAATCATGCAATGACAAACTAAACTGTATGTAGTGTTGTGAAAAGTTTTTGATGAGCAATCTAAGATTAAGATATCATTTTTATATCTTGTCCATACCTGCAAATCAGTCCGACAATGAACAGGCTGATGGCAGTGAGATCACATTTATTCCACACATCCTGAATGTAGAGTCTGAAACTTTGACTCCAGGTCGTCCCCAAAAACAGCGTCTTGAAGAAGATGAAAAAAAATAAACTTAACAGATCGTCAGAAAACAAAAACTACAATAATAAAAACTATCAACATACTTTAGTATGATAATAGCTTTTATATACCTGCCTATACATGCACCTTGAAGCGTATTAATTTTGTTTATTTATTTTTGTGTCCATCTTCAATTTAATGCTTGTGAGACGACAGCATGTTAACCACTGTGTTCCAATGACACACATATTGTCTCTTTCTACTATGTGCAATTAAAAAGAAAAGATTTCAATTAAGTGCATATTGCTGCATTCAGTTGTTCACTTCACATTATATACAGTTAAACATTTTGGCGAACAAAGTTCTAAGTAAGATGTCTCTCTTCACTCACCTGTCGGATCTCCTCACAAACGAGGGTGAATACCCAGAAGTACAACACACACTCAGTGGCAGCTGGACCTGAGGGGGGTGGGGGCTTGAAATCCACCAACAGCACGTAGGCGAAAAGCAAGAGAAACAGGAAGTACATCAGGACGTTGCCCAGAAAAGAAGTGACCGGTGCAAACCAGAACTGACGCCAGCGTGACACTGTGAATGGACTTTGTGGCAGTCGTTGGGGTACGCCTGTATCAAAGATTATAAACACAGATAAGCAGGTGACTAAAAATGACAGCATATGGAGCAAGAATCAGAGGACTCTTTGAACAGGACTCACCTTTAATGGCATCACTCTTTTGACCTTCGGAGTCAACTTCACTGAGATATTAAAAAAAACCATTTTAAAGTAAATTAGTAGACTAATGCAAATAAATAACAAACTGATGTTTTACAGATTAATACTGTAGAGTGCATGTAGAAATATTACTGCTGCTTGATGTCAGAGAAAGAGAAGACAGTGTTCCCATAGTGACTGTCAGTGTCCTGATCCAGCTCATCCTCAAAAAGCATCCTCTCTTCCTCTTGCTGATCGTATTGATTCCTGCGGGAAAAAAGTGGCAAATGTTTAAAAAAGATATTAAAAAATAATTTACAAACCTTAAATTAAAAATTTTACCTGAAAGAGATGAGGTTGGTGTAGCAGAGGATGGGGCAGAAGAACACGAGCAGAAGCTTCCAGACCTCTGTGTTCCTCTTCATATCACCCCACCAGATCTGGGACAACAGAGACTGGAAGAAGACAGAAAAGCAGTCCTTATCCATCAACAGCAGCTCACCGGCTCAACATGAAATGTTGTGTTATTTTACAAATATCATGCTATATTTCCTTTGTAAAATTCATCTGATTCATCTTTGAAATCATGACAACAACATGAATTAAAGATATGACACACCTGTACACCATCATTACTGAAGAAACGCCGAGCATCAGAGCTCACACCCATCTGAAGACAGGTGCTGTGACCCCAGACAGGAGACTTTCTAATCAGCAGGCTGAAAGAGCGGTTTTCATCACTGCGATAGCAAGAGCTGAAAATATCTGAGGTAAAGTAGACATAAGACACATGACAAAGAGTTAGATAGGTTTGTTATTATTGCGTTACATAAGCTGTTAAAAGGAAAATTCAAAGGGCTCTTTGTGAAATGGTTTTGAAATATCTAATTATTATAACATCAACAGTAGCAGACAATTGTAGTTATTGTCTCACCATGAGCCAGGTTCTCAAACTTCTGGGCCAGTTCTTTCATGGAGAGTTTGGTTTCAGTCTCATCCTCCCGTTTGGACAGTTCTCTGAGTATCTTACAGCCACCAAGAGCACTCAGGACTGCCTCACCTGCCTGGAAAGCAAGCAATTATATATTTTCTGATTGTTTTTCTTAGAGGAACACTTTGAAAACTCATTAGATTTCAATAGGGAAAAACTCATATCTGTATTGATTTGGACTGAGTAATGTGTTAGGAATGAAAGGACGCTAAAATGTTTGATGGAAATTAAAATTATTAACTGAATTTAAAGAAAATGTGTCCAGGGAGACAGGATCCTAGGTTAGCATGGGGACCACTCAGTGGTATCAATTCCTTCATCCTCCAGTAACTGCCAGTTTATAATCACCATATTATCCACTGCACCAGCATAACATCTGATAATGAGTCCAAGGATATCATCCCAATACCTAAAGGTAGTAGGGCTGTCACGATTAGTCAACTAGTCATGATTACGGCGACTATCAAAATCATTGACGACTTATTACTGTAAATAGTCGATGCATCGTTTGAAGCTTTGCAAGATCCTGAAAGACGCAGGAATAAGTAGGATTCAAGAGTGTAAGCTGCCGTTACACCCCAAAGAAGAAGAAGAAGCAGTCCCCAAGATCGTAGCTGTGTCCAAATTCAGGGTCCGCATCCTTCGGAGGCCGCATTTGTAGGCCGATTACGTTACAGCATCGCGATGAAGGCTGTCCAAATTCAAAGATGCTTCCAAATGCGGCCGAAAAATGCGTCCTTCATTTCCCCAGATTTGAAAGTGTCACTACCCGATCTGTAGCGGAAGGGAATCCACCGTTATCGGACTCATCTCGGACGGGGATGAGTCTGCCTACAGGAGGGAGGTTGAACGTCTGGTGTCCTGGTGCAGCCACAACAACCTGGTGCTGAATGCCCAGAAGACAGTGGATATTATTGTGGACTTCAGGAAGCACACAGCTCCACTCCCCCCCATCATCCTGACTGACACCCCCATCACCTCTGTGGGCTCGTTCCGCTTCCTGGGTACCACCATCACCCAGGACCTGAAGTGGGAGCCCACCATCACTTCCGTCATTAAAAAAGCCCAGCAGAGGATGTACTTCCTGAGGCAGCTGAAGAAATTCAACCTGCCAACACGGACGATGATGCAGTTCTACACTGCAATCATCGAGTCCATCCTCACCTCCTCCATCACTGTGTGGTACGCTGGAGCCACTATCAGGGACAAACAGAGACTGCAGCGTGTTGTGCGCTCTGCTGAGAAGGTGATTGGCTGCAGACTCCCATCTCTGCAGGACCTGTACACCTCCAGGACACTGCGGCGTGCAGCTCGGATCTCAGCTGACCCTTCTCACCCTGGACACAGTCTGTTTGACCTGCTCCCCTCAGGCAGGAGGCTCCGGTCCATTCGCACCAGAACCTCTCGCCATAAGAACAGTTTCTTCCCCTCTGCTGTCGGACACATGAACAATAACCATATGACTGTTCCCACCACTAACACATGACCCTACGCTGTGTTCACTGCATCATTCCATGTTTGGCACTGATCACCACCTGCACTCATGTATATATCATGTATATATCTATCCACTTAGCACTTTTAATTCTTATTCTTATTTTTATATTTTTATGACAGTATGTTTGCACTGAAGCACCGCAGCAATTTCCTAATGTTGTAAACCTGCTCAACATCTGGCAATAAACCCTTTCTGATTTCTGATTTCTGATTTCTGATTTCTGAATCAGGTCAGGTGTATCCTTCATGGCCCAGCATATCCCAGAATTCATAGCGCGGCCCAGTTTCCAACAATGGCGACAGCTACTTAGTTTAAATATTACTCTAATTATTCTTTCTGGATCACAAAATAAACTTTTAAGATATTTTCAGTTTATTAAGACAACACATATTTGCAAAAGCGCTCTGACGTTTTCGGAGACATCTGTTACCCACCAGCTTGATAGCTAGCCGGGGTTCAAGGCTCACTAGAGCCGGTGAGAACAGCGAACTCTTGGCAAATCATTTTCAGACCCCCGCGATCTTTGGCTACTCAGGTTAAACATGATATATAAGTCACTTAGATAATTTAAAAATGTTATTGTTTGGCTTTTTTCAGTGTTTTATTTGTTCCTGAGTAAATCGGTTTGGCTGAGATTAGTTAAGTTATAGTTTTCACACAGCTGAATAAACATCAAACAGAGAACTGATTAAACAGAAGTATGGGATGGTCGCAAATTTACTCCAATGTCCTGTTATATTTTAGGGAGCAAAGAGCAGACGGCTGAGTTTATTAAACGCCACCAAGAGAATCTGCAAATGTCATTAAAATTTAATAAACTATCAACTTGTTTTTGTTTTTAGTCAGCACATACCTTAAAAACTTCAAGCTGTAAGCTAATGATAGTTATATAAGAGCAGATGCATGCTGGTGCACTAAGCTGTACATTTCACGTCCAATGGATGATGATCTGATTAGTCGACTAATCGCAAAAATAATCGGTGACTAGTCGACTATCAAAATAATCATTTGTGGCAGTCCTAAAAGGTAGTAAGTGCAGTAAGTGCTGAATATATCAACTATCGACGATGGCTCAGATCGTTTTTACAAGGGCGATTTATTTATTTACTTGCCCATGAGTAAGTTTGCTAATAATGATGGAGCTAATGGAAGCAGTCAACAGAAAAATATAATAATAATAGCGCTGTTTTAAAAGCCCCCTCTTTCATCTGCGAGCAAATGCACCTTCGTTAGTGTGCGCCCCAATTCAGAGATTCATTTACTCAAACACATAACCGAAAGAAAGGCAGTAGCCTATGTTCAGAAAAAGAAAAAAAAACCATATGCAAGTTAGTTGTATTTGAGTCCTTTGCTCACACTATGTCTGCACAAGCGGCACATCGCTTTGGTTACATCATTAGGTTTACTTCTTTCTTCCGGTGTCAAGCCAAAGAAATCCCAAATTGGCGACTTTATATTTTTTTTAGCAATTAGTTCGCCCATGTTTGGACTTTTTCTGTGTTGTAAGCACGCAAATCAGTCCATGCATGATTACATTGCTCCGCCCATCAAAAAGTCTGTGCATGCGCGAATATAATTCACACTGTCGATTATTTGATTGACAATTGTAGGTTGGAAATTTTTTACATAACGCCCAACCCTACTGCCTAGCCTGTAGAGGTTTGTGCATCCCTCCATAAATATGACTCCTTAGATGCTCTCATCTGTGAAAAGCAGGGCACCAGTGGTATTCTATGGCAAAAGCCAAGTTGCCAACCAAGAGTGCAGGGGCCACTGGAGTATGTTGGAGCCACCCTCATGAAGTTTGTGGTCAGCTGGAGGTCATTTAGGGCCCCAAAACAGCCTCAAAGCATAATGTTTCCTCCTCTCTGCTCAACTGTGGTTATTAGTGGTGCAACGGATCAAAAATCTCACGGTTCTGATCGGATCACGGTTTTAAGTCACGGATCGGATCAATTTTTGGATCAGCAAAAATAGAAAAAAAAAGACAAAAATTTGACTCGCCATTTACTTACTCAAGTACTTTTTGTCTATTAAAAAACGTTCAACAGAAGACTCATTCCACACACTTATATAAAAACAAATTAAGGTGCAATATGGACATTGTGGACCATGCTGGGCATCCTCTCCATCCTCTGCACACGGACATAAACAACCAGAGGAGTCTGTTCAGTGAGAGGGTACTTCTCCCAAAGTCAAGGACCAGCAGACTTAAAAAGTCCTTTGTCCCACACACCATTAAACTGTTTAACTCCTCGCTGGAGGGGAGAGAGAGGGGAAACGGGGACAAAGGAGGGGGGAACAAGTAAGCTGTAGTGTCTTTTCACTGTGCAATAGTTTTTGTTAATATCCAACGGTGTAATAGACTCACAATACTTGAAATGTGCCACACCCTTGTATTCTTATTCCTATTTATTCTATTTATCCATTTTGTATACTCTGTATTTATATATTTGTATATATGGTATATTTCTGCTCACATTCTGCAACTTCTGTCGGTGCTGTGCTACTGGAAACTGAATTTCCTGAAGGAACCCACCCGAGGGATAAATAAAGGTTCATCTAATCTAATGCCAAGGACAGATTACAGTCATTTTGTTTCTTTCTTTTTAAAAAAAAATAATAATGGCACCAACAGCTGTTACTATCCAGTCTTTAAGTCTGACATCATTAGCCGTGCCTGGTCCCAAACTCTGTTGCAGGTCCCTAAGTCCAACGATCACTGCGGCATCACTGAGAGTTAAAAACTGTCTAAATCCTTTCATCTTTAATAGGATGATCAGTGTTGCTGCTTTACCAGGTGTAACAATTAAGTTAGAGTTAGAAGTTAGCTCGCTAGTTTCCATCTAAATATAATATACCAGGTTCTGACTGAGGGATTTCTGAAACAAATTAAGACGTACAGCTCTGTTATCATTTCCGACATAAATGAAGACAGGAAAGTAAACACCAGTGACATTTGTAGGGTTACTGAAGTTTGGCTAGCTATATATAATGATGTGCTACGCGAACGCTAGCGACACAGCTATGTTAGTATAATATAAACAGTGAAGTTGGAGAATGAACGCTAACTTTGTTCCACTCAATAAAAGTTAACGTTAGGGTTCCCGAAGGTTCGGGACAAACTTTATTTTATTACTGCTAATAATTTTAAAGCTCAGTTTTTAAAACCTTAAGATGTAATTACAGCCCAGCCCATGCAGCAGTATATTGATAACTAACTTGTGGATGGATTAGCTCAGTTGTTCTCCTGCCTGAAGTTTGGTCCATTTACAGCATCCTGCCATGTGATTGCATTTGTCCCTAGCCATCGTGAACCCTCACGTTAACTTTTATCGAGTGGAAAAAAGTTCTTCCTCCAGCTTCGCTGGGTTTATGTTATGCTAACATAGCTGTGTCTAAGTCAGAACATGGTACAGTATATCATGTTTAGGTGGAAACTAGCGAGCTAACCTCCTGCTAATTGCTAACTCTGTTAAATTGAATAATTTCTGCTTTCATGGATGTCTGAATGTTAAACTTAACTGTTAAAGCAGCAACACTGATCATTCTATTAAACATGAAAGAATTTAGACAGTTTTTAACTCTCAGTGATGCTGCAGTGTTCGTTTGACTTTGGGACCTGAAGCGGAGTTTGAACCCAGATTATTCCACGAGGCTCCAGACTACGGTAGCCGTAATGTTCCGACAATCCATTAAGCGGTGCAGCTTCGTAGCACCAAAGTCACACTAAAACATTTTTGACAGATTTTTGAGCACCGTGTGCCACATAAAATTGGTTCAAGGTCAGTAAGAACAACCAGAATTCATACATAAGGCGCAGTGGATTACAGGGCACACTATCGATTTTTGAGAAAATTAAGGGATTGTAAGTGCGCCTTTTAGCCCAAAAATGCGGCACCCTAAAAAGTAAAGACTGTTAATTTTTTTGGGAAGTGAGCAAATTTACAACTTCAGCAGGGGGCTCAAAAATTATCTCCCCCCCCCAAGTAAAATACTTCTTGAAGTTTGTCTCAGAGCCTATACCATCTCCCAGAAGAAAAGGGCCATCTCACTGCGGTTCTGCAGTACAGCCCAGAGGAAGAGTGAAGCCCAGGGATGGGGGCAACGCTGCTGGTGATATTTGGAACCTCCATGCAGAACCTTAGTGGCACGCTGGGATGAATAAAAAAAAGAATAAAAATACCTATTATTAGGTCAAATGTAAAAGAGAGATACTGTCACTACAAGTACACTGCCTGCTTATTCTAAAAAGTTCAGAATACCTTCATGGCTGTCCTTTTGAATGAAGATGACTGTAAGCCTAAAGCTTTATAGTAGAAAGGCTGGCAGGCATCACCCATTAAGTGTTTCAGGACCCCTGACACCTGAGGAAACAGGTGGATGGAACAGTAAGCACAAGGATATGTTTTTGGAATTGTTTCACATTCTTTCTGGATCTGCTTGAGCATAACCTCGTATTAGATTAGAAAACTCACCTCAAACAGGGTAAACTCCCTCCTTGGTCTGCTCTGATTGTTATCTGCTGCCACTTTTGAGGATGAATTCTGTTGTTCTGATGGTGAGTGACGCTCCGCCATTGCCAGCCGCTCTGCTAGGCAGCGCTGTAGCAGCTGATATAGTAAGCTCCCATCTGGCACAGAGCAATAGAGGCTTTCCAGCTTTCCATAGGTTAAGTAGTCCACAATGTTCAAACCATTTTCAGTGAAAAGCCGAACAAACTGGGGCTTGTCATTGATCAGCGCATCTGTCATTGAGTCTTCCAAATCTTCGTACTGTTGGAGGAAGGAGATCATGTTTTAAGGCAGGTCAATATTTATAATGCCAAATAATCACATTTAAACTGACTTATCTGTCAAACTTGATATTACACATCTGTTCCCCTCCTCACCTTCCACTGGATGTCGCCATTGAAGAGTTCACTCTTGGCAATGTCAACCCTATTCCACGTTACTGCTAACTTCAGCTCATCACTATAAGGGTTTGCCTCAACTAATGCGCGCTGCTTACTTGCTAAAAAAGACAAATACAAAAAAATTTAATTAAGGATAAAAAGGGGTTGCAGCTGTTATGATGTATAATTATGGTCTACTTATACATACCTCCCACAAGTGTTTTAAGCAGGACAGTGTCAAAGTCATTTGGACTCTCATGCTCTCCGTGGTACACCGTAATCAAACCTCTATTCTGGTAAATTCTAAAAGCCTGGAAAAGGAAACAGGAATGTTGGAAAACAGTTGCAAGATGACAGGGACAAGATGTAGGAGATGAAGTACATTCCACAGATGTTATAGCACCTGCTTGAAAGCATCTCTCATGTCAGTCAGTTTTATGCACTGTCTGTAACTTTTCTGGCTAATGATTTCAAAGCAGAGCAGAGCAAAACAAACAAACAAACAAAAAAATCTAACCATAAATAACTAACACACATGCCAAAATGGGTTACCTCCAGAGTTCAGCATCTGGAGAGTGAAATGGTAGAGATTTCTTCATGTGTGATAATGCTGCCTGCCCATTGCAACTTTTGACCAGACTTTAGGACTAGGATTTATTATACTTTTTATGCTATTTTGGCAAGCTGTGAGCTTGTGGAGATTTTGCTTCTTCAGTTGGCAAACAGTTCTGGATTTTTTAAATACAGGTTTTGATATTTATTCTATTTTTGTATTCCTCCCTGGTCATACTGGGGTATGATTTTATTGTTTTTATTCATGTTTGATTGAAAGCAAACAATTTTTAGAACTTTTATAAAAACAAGCTTTTCTTGATGCTCTAAACCCATTCAGAAGAGTCTTTTTGCTCCACTTTGACCACAGTTCCTTTATTTTCACCTATGATGTCACTTTTTTGATTCACATTCAACAATAATAGATTTATCTATTTTCAGCACAACTATACTTACACTATTGCAATTTAGATTAAGGTTATACAATTATTGACATCATTATATAGGAGCTGCTTGGTAAGTGGCTCAGTTCTGTTATTGGATCAGGAAACAGAGCTGCAAAATGCAAAACTGCCTGTTTCTACTTAATAACATATAAATAACCTATTAAAACTAACTTCCAGACATGTGGTCATTACCTAGCAATATATCTGGTAGTTTCTGGATAATAAGCAGAAAACAGAGCTGCAAAATGCAAAGCTGTCTGTTTTTATTTAATAACACATTAATAACATAATGTGTGTGTGTAAAGAAGTGTAATAATTACCTGTCAATATTGCTGGTAGCTGCCTGTTTCTATTTAATAACATATTAATAGCAGGATTCATATGTCTTTTTTTCCAGGGTCAAATTCAAAGTCTTTTTAAGCACTTTCAAAGTCCATTTTCAAGTTTTTCCAGCATATTACCAAAAACATGTTTCACTTCGCATCACCTCAGTAAGACCATGTGAAAATAAAAAGAAATCACCCTGGGTTGACTTAAACACCTTTATTCCTCCTTTGTTAAAACAGGTTGACTAATATGAATGCAGTGTATAAACTCAAAACACACATTTCACTTAAAAATTAAGATGTGCAAATGTAAACAAATCAACTTGTTAGAGATATTCACCTACTGTTGAAAAAAACAAAACAAGAACACCACAAAAATAATACACAGCAAGCCCAAATTATTAACTCTTCTTATCAGATATTGATGCTTCTTTCTTATGTGAAACATTTATATACAAAAACACATACATGTGTCTCATGTCTCAGTGGCTGATAGTCATCTTCAGGCCTCAGCGTGAGCTTGAAGCCATTTACAATGTTTATGGTGTTTATTGTGTAGGTGCTCACAATAAACAGATTTTGAATGAAAGCCGGGGAACTTCGGTAGCACAAAAAATGTGTCTATTCTTTGTGCCCAAATGGATAATATTACCATTATTTCCCCCTAGGTGTTGCCAAAGGCACCGAGTTAATACCTGAAAAAGCTGCACCAATACACAGAGATATAAACACCATAAATCACCATGTCATAACTAAATGCTATATTAGCGCTGCAGTATTGCATCACACTCAGTGCATTTCAATCATTTCACCAGCGAGTTTGATAGCTAGCAAAATAATAAAAATAATTTTAAAAATTAACATGTGTAACGTACATGTAGTCGAAAATTGCTTACAAGGACTCGGCTATCATGTGACTCGAGAATGCAAACTCAACCATTGTCGTTTTCCATCAAATATTCGTTAAAACGACAACCTCCAGGCATGTTAATTTTACTCATTCTATTTCTCTATCTGATAAGAAAACTATTCAGGTACAGCAAAATACAGTTACACTTTCAAGCAATTTTAAGCACCACATCTGAAATTCAAGCACTTTCAAACCCTGAAAAGACAATATTAAAATTCAAGCATTGTAAAGCTTTCAAGCACCCGAATGAACCCTGTAATAGCCAGTTAATAACCTTTTAAAACAACCTTAAGAATAGTAATGACTACCAGGAAATACCTGTGGCAGTTTCTATGTAATAAGCGGCATTTTAATACCATGGTCATATGAATACATTAGATTTGCAGAAGAGTTTAGAAGACCCTCTTTCACGGCACAGTTATTTATTATGTTCATTATGCTTTCATGTAAATTTCAGGGAACTATTACTCAACTGTAACCACAGTTGCTACCATGATATTACTTGGATATTAAGTGGTTATTACTTATAATATATGTAATAGTTATTAACGAGGTGTAATAAAAGGGGCTACCGAAAATCTTTCCTCCAACTCTTGCAAAGTAAAAGCCTCAGCACTCACCTGTTCCACTAGTTTGTCGGTTTGTACTTCCGAAGGAAAATGCTTCTTAAACCGTTCTGCCACTCTGTCTTTAAGATCCACGCTGGGACCCGCCTCACTGTTGCCTTCACCAGAGGACGGCACAGCTGGAGCTGAAGACAGGTTCTCCAAGATATCACTCAGGAAATCAGCCAAGCCTCCTGAGCCAGCCAGAACCAGCCAGGGGATGGAGTTTTTCAGAGAGAGATCCATTCTCTGACAGGCGTTACAAAAACCACGAACGAAATATTTACACAATTTGAATATCAAGTCACAACATGTTTTGTGATTATCAGTCAACATATAAAGCAGAGACTGTACCTTTAGCATGTCTGCATCCCCTGATATCAGCATACAAACAACAGGGATGTCAATGCTGCCACTTCCTTTAAAAAGATACAACAATTTTTAACATGTTCCAATCTTGGTAAAATGTTTTTACTAACTTAATGAGAGTGGCACAGCAACTAACAAAGATACAGATGGCGCACCCTGTGATTTTTTTTTTTGCTTGATTAAACATTGGCAACACAGTGGTTAGCAATGTTGCGTTAAAGTAAGAAGGTCCTGTGTTTGAATCCACCATCTGACTAGGACCTTCTTATGTGGCATTTGTATGTTTGCATGGGTTCTCTCTAGGTGCTCCAGTTTCCTTTCACAGTCCAAAGACATGCAGTTAGTGGGGTTAGGACTAACTGGTGATTCGAAATTGCCCAAAAGTGTGAATGTGAGTCCAAATTGAGTCCACGTAGACACGCACACACTTGGCACTTTTCACACGCAGTTTTCAAATTGTTCTCTTTGTGCTAGCCCTGCCCTTGTGACAGACTGGTGACCTGTACAGGGTGTACCTGTTACGCCCTGTACAGTAACTAGGATAGGCTCATAAATGGTCAACCACTGTCAAAATAAGTATTATAATTCTTAAAATAATATTTTATTTTATAGTGCCATCTCTCACCTAATATGCCTGTGCGCTGGTGGGAAATGTATTCCTCCAGTCTGGCTCTGAAACTCATCTCTCCTCCTCTGCGGCCCACACTCCCATCATCCACCAGCAGGAAGGCCTGGTAGTTGTTGTCCAGTGAGCAGGAGTCCTGTGATATGTTTTGGACATAGTACCTTGCAGGAAAGCTTCCCTGCAAAGGAAGGAAACCAGTTATTCCAGTGTTTCTTCCTGGCCTTGATCAGTTTCCACGGTGTCTTAAAGGCCTGAAACTTGCACATCCTTTTGGTGTGTTTTTATTGGAGATGCAAAGTTTGGTCCCAAGAGTATCCAGATGAATCACAATTAGCATACATTTACCTGACCTTGAGCACTCAAAGATTAGGTCTACATAGTCTTATTAATTTGAAATTAGTGCCCATGAAATACAAGCATTATATGATTATGGACAGCTAATATTAAAACATTCAAAAAGATAAATATAATCAAATCTTTAAGCAAGATTTACAGTAAAAGATTGTATAGTAAAAGTTAACAAGATGTTCTTAATGCTTTGAGAAATGTGTAAACTGTACTACCTGAGGGTTGACCAGCTGCTCTCGTTTTTCCACTACGCCCCACGGAGCAATCCCCAACGCTACCACCTTATTGAGAGAGACTGAAGATGCCGCAGCTGCATGATCTCTCACTGCCTGTCCAACACACCGACCAAGCCTTTCGCGCAGACCTGTAGTTAATATCCATGCACCTGGGTGGAACAGATTAAAAATCGGTGTGAGAAAGCATTAGTCACTGCTTGGATTTGGGGTCAAAGATATAATAAAGAGAAGTTATTCTGATAGTGGTAAGTCCTTTCATCATTTCCTCCTTCAGCTGGTTCCTCTAGTTTAAGTAACAAATGGGGGACAGAATGAAAAGCACTGGCTAGGTCCAGGAAGAAGACATGGAGGTCTTTTCCTTCCCTTTTAGCAGACTGGGTTTGATGCTATACGATCAGACCTGGTCTATGTGTGTTCTAATCATCCCCCAGACCCTGGTATACCGGCCTTCTGCACTGACATGTCAGTCAGACTGTTGAGAATGTTTGAGGCATCTTTTCCCTTGGATATCATCACACCCCCTACACATTGCAATGTTTTTGGGAGGATTCACTTTGTCCAGACCAGTTTCATTTGTTTTCAGAGAAATTTTTTTACATAGCAACCATGGACGTCCATTGGAGGTGACCGATGTTTTCTTTTTTCTTGGCCGCTTTGTCCTAAACTTTGTGCTCGATAAGAGTAGATCAGATCAGATCACCCTATCTAGTTTCTTCTCCACTGTTATTCTGAGTTTTCCCACAATTTTGGTCAGGTCTGCGCTGACTGATGCCCATTCTTTCTTATTACAGGATTTTGGCCACTCCACTTGGTGTTGGTAATCTTGGATGCTCTTTTCCGAAGTTAAATTCTGCTGCTGAGTTTCATTTGTATTATTTGACCATGTCAGGTAAAGATCAGGACCTGGCCTTGTTTATTTCAAAAACTTCAACCACCTTTTACGTATTTTGAGGCTTGATGTTGATATATCCTTATTCCGTAAACATAAGCATGTTTGAACTACAGCTGAAGTTGTTAGCATAGCGACTGACCTTCTGAGACTACATTTTTTCACGCTCAAACCACCATGAGTATGTTCAAGAAAGACCTGGCAGCATCATTTGTTAGATAGATATGTCTACTGTTTTGAGAGAGGGACTGACAGCGTTAATTTTTATTAAACCTGCCACTGTGCTAGTATAAATGGCCCTGCATCTGAAGTCTCTGGTTGTGTTGTTCTGAACTCTATTGTAAATGTTTAAAACATAGAGCAACAAGAGGCAAAATAAAAACATGAACCATCATTCAAAAAAAAAAAAAAACAAGCTCATAATTCTCCTTCATTGGCTTCCTATTAAATCCAGTTGTTGTGATTTGGCACCATCTAAATGAAATTGAACCGAATAGTTGGTACTTCAATATATGACTATATCAAGACAGCCTATATAGTTTTATAGTCTTAAAAATAAAGGAAGTCCACTTAAGACTTTTTTTTTTTTTTTTAAATGTCATTGAGAAAATTATGACAGCTTCTGCTAAGCAAACAGCACACACATATTCTAGACACACGGTGAACATCACACATGAGTTTGTCAGGAAGACTGTCATAGCAGCATTTGATGTGATGATTTTCATCTATCCTTGCCTAAAGTTTTTACCTGTTCTTTGTGACGCTTTCACCAGTCCCTGTCTGAGGATCTCCCGTACCCAGGTCTTTATCTGTGTCCTGCTATTTCCACCCACAACAGAAACAACCAGGTTGGGTGGAGGAAGAGCCCAATGGGTTGTCAATATGTTGTACACAAAAAAAGGCTCAGTGCTCCATGACAGACGCAGAAACTAAGTTTAGAGATTTGACAGATTAAGAAGAACAAGCACATGTCAGCAATGCACAGGATTTAAGAAGTAATGAAAGTAATAAAAGTAATGAACAAAGGATGCTCAAATAAATATGACATCTGATCAGTACAGATTTTGTTTGCTCATTTGCACACCACAACTCAGGGTTTGTCTGGATATTTATTTCAATCACCTTTACAGGCATTGCTTTTTAGAACATGCAAACATATTCAAATACTTTAAGGCTCTAGAGCAGGGGTGGCCAACTCCAGGCATCGAGAGCCGGTGACCTGCAGGTTTTAGATGTGACCTTGATCCAACATAGCTGATTTAAATTACTAAATTATCTCCTCAACACTTCTTGAGGTTCTTCAGAGGCCTGCTAATGATCTAATCATTTGATTCAGGTGTGTTGACCCAGGGTGCTATCTAAAACAGGACACCGGCTCTCGAGGCCTGGAGTTGCCCACTCCTGCTCTAGAGATATAGAATTGTGCAAAAAAAAGAAAAAGAAAAAGAAATCCACCCACATGGCTGTGCCTCTTGCTGGCCCCTGCAAATTGCACCTCTCCAAATGCATCAGTTGGTTGTTCAGAGGAGTGCTGCACGCTTTCCCAGTGGTTCACAATTGCAGTGCTGAAATAGTCTCCAAGAGCCACAGAGGCATGGTCATTTCTCGCAGCCCCACACTGACACAATGCACCATTACTGAGAGATGTGGAGGGATAAAAACATCACTGTGAGAGCTGACTCAAAATACAGACATGTCACTATCAAAAGACAGAGGTCACAGTACCTGACAGAATCTTCTACAAAGGTGCTGCACACTCTTTTTTTGATGGTTTTGGGGATCCAACTCTGAAAGCAGTTTTTTTTAACAGTGATCAATAATGGTCAGGGAATTAGGGATCATTGACCCTTGATGCTCACTCATCAATAAAAACAAATATCTATCTGCATCTATATCTATCTGTGTTATGACAGAGATTAAGAAAAACTGTAAAGCTGGGTATAACTCCCACCAGTTGCACGCTTGCACAGATGTTGCATGACAGGTTTTTCCAAGAAGTTTGGCAGTGGGTCACTGCCGATACTTGGAACTTCAAGCGGAGAAACTTCCATGTATAGTTTTAACTTCAACTCAATAAAAAAGAAAAAACAACCTTAACTCTTTAACCCATGTATCATACAGGGCACCTGGAATTATTTGGTAATTTTGTCTGTAAAATGGTCACAAATCATACTATAAGTGAATGTTTTTCGGTTCAGAATAACCTCAGCTTTCAATATATATTATAATATAATATAAACAGAAATATATATATACATATATATAATAAAATGATCAGTGTAGTTGCTGTACCAGGTGTAACAATTAGGTCTAACATCCAGGCATCCTTGATAACAGAATTTATGAAATTTAACGGAGTTCAAAGTTAGCTCGCTAGTTTCCATCTAAAGATGATATACCACGTTCTGACTGAGGGATTTCTAAAAAATTAAAACGCACAGCTCTGCTATAGCTTTTGACATAAATAAAGACAGAAAACTAAACAGTAGCGCCGTTTGTAGAGTTATTGAAGTTGGGCTACCGATGCACGCTTTTTTCCCCAAGTACCATCTCTTAACGTCTGGGTGCAATCGGTCGCGATACAGCCCTTTGTCTTTTGCGCTGATTTTAAGCATGGTTCTGACAGTCCTGCTTCCAACACAATTTGTTTTGATTTGTGGCCTTCTGTCATGGCGTCGCGATCCCACAATGCACTGCAGCGTGACGTCAACTCCAAAGCCCTAAATAATAATGTGCTTGTCAAAAAAGTTCAACCATTGGCTGCAAAGGGACTTGTCTTTGAAAGGTAGAGTGTTAATTACTAAAGCTGAAGGGATATCCCGATTAACATATGCTGCTCTCTCCTTAAATCTGGATAAGAAAATTAGTAAAGATATTGACCATATGCTCTTTAATTTTATATGGAAAAACCGTACGCATTATATTAGAAAAACTGTTGTGATGAATAAGTACGAATCAGGTGGGCTTAACGTCTTA
>NW_005187624.1:879518-920497 GCF_000239375.1 Pundamilia nyererei | reverse complement strand
AAAAAAATGTGCTTGTCACTACCCGATCTGTACCGGAAACCCGATCAGTACCCCGCATGCGCAAATCTTACGTCACTTCCTCTCTTTGCCAACATTGCGACATTCAATGGTTAGCATGATATAAACACATTAGCACAGCGAAGCTGTAGATGAACGCTAACTTTTTTCCACTCGACAAAAGTTAACCCGACGGTTACCAATGGCAAGGGACAAATGCAATTGCATGTCAGGAGCCTGTAAACGGATCAAACTTAAGTCTGGAGAACAACTAAGATAACCCATCCACAATACGAGGTTACACATTCATTTACTGCTGAATGGGCTGGGCTGTAGGTAGATCGTAAGGTTTTAAAAACTGAGCTGAAAATGTAAAATGGGTTGGCAGCCGTGGTAAATGGGTTAAGGTAACTGAATTTTTTGTTGGTCGATTTTGAGTTAATTTTTTTTTGCCAACATGCTACCATGATATCACAACAACAGCTGGAACGATTTTAAGGAAAGCTGACCCACCTGGCTCTTCTTGTTTTCACAGGTATTGTCTGTGTTGTCGCCTCCTCCCCCTTCTCTACCTCCTTCTTCTGGTCCTGTGTTTTTCATGTTTCCTGTTCTGTCATTCTCAGTGAGAAATTTGTGCAGAAGAACTAAAACATTTTCTTTCTGACCATTGCCCCACTATTGAAACCCTATCCCCTGCCTCTGCAGTCTCTCAGTGTGCACAAAGAAAACTAGGTGCAGCCAGCACACAGGTAAGGGTGTGGCTACACAGATATATTCCCTCCTAACTATGAAAACAGGAAGAGCCAGTCAGTAGAACAAACTCCACAGCCTTGGAGTCTGAGCTGGGTCTGAGTCTGAGCTGCAATATTTTTTGCAATACTTCCTCATCCCCTTATCACTCAGTGGTATCTGATGGGGTGAAAGGGAATACCTTCAGTAACAGATTTAAAAACCACTGAAGCTTGTGTTCTCTGAATTTTACTGGAGCTCAAAAATACAATGCATTCTGTAGAGAGCTTATGTGTCTGCGCTGTGCTCACTGAAAAAGCCAGATGATTTTTATCCTTCACTGTGTTGTCTTCGTAGTGCTTGTTAAAAATAACACAGCATCCATTTATCTCTTGCGAGCTACCGCCCCAAACATTTTATTAACACCATTCATCCAGTCACGCCACAGACCAGTCTTCTTTTATGTGCTCCCCTGGAGGCATTCATGAGCTTTCTTAAATACAGTGCCCCCTGCTGGTCAACCTTATCATTACATTAACATCTACATATCAACACATTCACCAATGCCTTTTCTGTATTGTGACGAATTTTGAAACCCAAGTTAAACTTCATATTTATAATTGCCCGGCAAATGATTACTTGCTGTAGCTGTTTTACCACTATTTCAAGAATGCTTCAGATAAGAAGGAGATTGGACATTGGTCTATAACTAACCAAGACATCAAATCATTGCATTGCTTATTTACACTTTATACACTCTCTTGAAATTGGGGATGTGTCATGTGCTGATAGGTAAAAAGAGTGTGCATTGTCCCTTTCACATAACTGTAAATGTATAGCAGGACCCATTAGCTAACTAGGTTAGTACTAGGCTACAAATAGAAGTATACAGCAACCCCGTCTCTGTCCAAAAGAAACAAACCCTGCCTTTTAGCAACTGCTACTGACATCCAATGATACACCTGCAGCCAGGCTAGTTATTATTACTAATTAAATGCTTAAAAATTGTTGAAATAGGGTTATTATTTTGTATTTCTAGTAAACATTTATTTATTATTAGGTATGAAAATGTTATACTTAAAGAACAAGAATGCAGACATACCAATACAACTCATATATTTAAAGTGTAACTGAACTGAATAAAAGTATTGTGATGCTCATAATGTAACTCTACAGATTATATCAGAATACTTTTTAAAATTACAGGACTATCTATCTATCTATCTATCTATATAAAATACATGGCATAGGCTAAATACTTTTCTTTTTTTGCTTTTTTTCTGCTTTTATAAGCATTGGTAACAGTTCAGTGAGGCTCATGGTGGCAGACTGCAACAGAAGTTGTCAAAAGAACATGAGTGAAGGTGTTCTCCTTGATTTAAAGTGTCATTTAATCAAGTTGAGCTGCAAGGGGAGGGTACCACGTCTGTGTAGAAGAACAGATAGAATAATAAAAGTGAGAGGGACCAATTTTAGCACAAAAAAAGGAATATAAATATTTTTAAAATAAGATTAGGCTAGCTGAGTTTGTATTGGAATATTGCAGGTTGTTTTGTAATCATACCTCGTGATGCAGGTGGAGGGCGAGGAGGTTTGAATGTGCTTCCTTGTGCTAAAGTATCCACAACCCAGCTGAGGGCACTAGAGCAATAATCCATCTGGAAATAAAAGCAGAATAACATAAAGCTGTATCTGAGAGAATAGCCATTTTTAAACCTCAAGAAAAACCACTTGAAAAAAGCTATTTTTTTCCTATCTCTGACAACTCATCTCATCCTTTCCTTTCAACCTGTTATGTGGCAGGTCTCATCTGTAGGCATTGGAGAAGCTATTGTGGCCTGTTTCCAAGCAGTGACAGTGGCAAAGCCTGGCCCCTGTTTGCCAGTGCAACATAAAAGCCCTCAGTTAAGTTCTTGAATGGCTCTCTTCTCTCAGACACATTTAGAAATTGGTTTTCTTTTCTGCACTAGATGGTATTGCCTACACAATTTCTTTGCACATGCACGCATTTATACCACTGATTGCACTAAGTTGGTTAGTTTAAGTTCTGCATCTGTTTCTTTCATGTGACATTCTCCAAACCATGAAAGTACTTACTAAAGAATTACTTACCTTCACACAAACATCAACCAGGAAACAACTTCACATTATCCAACCTGAAACTGTCTTTTTGCTGTACAGTAGGTATTTTCCCTATGTTTCAACTTCCTCTTAATGTAATTTGCCAACTGCCACCTGCTATGAAGTGCTTTAACCTATATTTAGAATAATTTAACTCTGCAGACATGCCCTTTCACAGCAGCTCCACATATGTATCATGAATGAATCAAAGGGTACAAAATGATAAGTTGGAGCTTCGGTTTTACCTGATTCTCCAGAGACCGTAGCCTGTGTTCGAAGTCTCTGCTTTCACTCAGATGTTTAAGCACACCATCTACCCTATATAAACAAAGATACATTTACTTCAGAATGATGGAGTCACACAGTAATAAATAATGCTGCTACAGTGGAGGATGAAGGTGTGCTCACTTGGCAGACATCCGTTTGAGCCTTTCTGAGTCGCTGCTTTTCTGGATCTTGTTTTGAGCAGTCAGGAAGTCTTCCTTCTGAATCGTTTCCCACGTTGATAATCTGTTAGCTGCCTTTGCTTCCAAGTCTAACACTGATAGAAAAGACCAAGAGTTGAAATGATTACTTTTCAATTCAGTTTTCATGCTTTCATCACTGCTAAACTGAGGTCAGTGAGCAAGTAAACAAAAAGCCTAGTCTTTTAACTTGGCACTGCCATTTTCAGTTAGTAACTGAGTGATAACAGGGCTGGCACTGTTTAACCAAAACCCACAATTACCAAATAAAATTTAGAAGACATTTAAGAAATTACCTAATTCTAATCATGCGTGGATTCCTCACTCAGCATTTGATTTTTTAGAGTTAAGTAACAATAACTCATTAGAGTAACACCCCTGATCCAATACTGACCAAAGTGGTGAATCTTTACAGAGGGCACTTTGCGGATGACCCTCTTGATGAAGAGGTTGATGTGTGAGAGGATAATGAAAGGAGGAGCCAAAGCAGGACGGGAGTGGTACTCAACAATCAGGTTGTAACGCTGGAACTTCCAGTAGATGTCACTGTGTTCCTGCACTTTAGAGAAAGTGTAGCTGTGTGGATACAAGCAGATCAGAGCCACTGAGTCATGTCAAACCATTCAGTTTGTGAATGCAGCCAGAGAAACATAATGACAGACTGGTTCTTTACCTAAACATGGCAATAAGCAGGTTGATGAGCAGGATGTTGGTGACCAGGAGATATACGACTAGCAGAATCACTACCAGCCAGTTACTCTCATGATTTCTACACGGCTCTTCACCGCTCTCAATCAAAGTCACATTGTGTGTACAAGTGATATCCCAGTCCTTGCCCACTGCAATAAATTGGAAAGGTAAGAAATGTAAGAAATGGTTAAAATTATAATAACACTCAATTTCAAATTGCTGTGATGAAAGTAGGTTCCAGGAAACTGCAGCATTTTAAAAGAAATTTCAGCTTTAACACAGATTTTCTTATTTTTATGCCAGTTGCACAAACACATGTACCATCCATCTCTTCCACAGGGATCTGTCCAAAGATGTGCAAGTATGGCCTGTAGAAAACTCTCCGAAAAATGCGATTCGGGTTTGGATCATAGGCGTAGATCAGAGCCTGATTGGCAACTCCATACGCCATGAGCCATACACCCAGGAAGAAGAGGAAGAAGAAGATATCCTTTATCTAAACAAGAGGAAATTGTGATCTTGTTTTAGCCACTATATATGTAAACATAATGAGTGTACTGCAGTTGTAATGCCAATTAATATGGGACGCTGTTTGTAAAGTGAAACATGCAAAAATTAACGGTAACATTTTTTCACATTTAGTTCAAGACCTTACAAAAACATGTTTTTTGAGTAATTGTTTACAACATTTTGTAAAATATTTGTAACTTTAAAACACAATTTTAAATATTAAATCTAAATGTTAAATCTAAATATTATATTTAAATCTAAATGTTAAATCTAAATGTTAAAGGAAACTAAATATTTAGCTAACATGCAAATTCAACGGAAAATATCAAAATAAAAGCTTTACGAAAAACCCTCCGGTGCAAAAGTGTGCTAAACACCATGAGCTGCTTCACTTCTTGCCTACCAGCACGTCCAGCCATTTAGCTGAAAACATTGGAAGATCCGTTTTGTCGGCCATCCAAAGGTTCAGCAGTAGTGCTCTCTCAGCAGCTGCAGTCTCCACTTCACAATCGCTGCAGCACAAGTCCAGCTAAATCGCTGGACATGCTCGTAGCTAAGAAGTGAAGCAGCTCATGGCATTGAGAAGTAATCATCAGGGGAGAGCAGACACAGGCTGTATCCCAATTTAGGGTCTGCAGCCTTAAAGGCCATTTTAAGGCCGATTACATTACAGCGACGTGACGAAGGCTGTCCCAATTCAAAGGCTGCTCGAAATGCGGCCCTCAAATGCGTCCTTCATTTCCCTGAATTTAAGGGATGTGGCGGTGTAGACTTCGTGGCCCAACATATACCAGACTTCATAGCGCGATGGTGGGTGTGCATAATTTTGCCAAAAAAAATGGTGGAAGCGAGGCGGCCGAAGAGTAAACTTTTAAAAGTACTGAACAATATGTCACTTATTTATGTGCAAATGTTGAATAATGAAGAACATTAAAACATTACCGTTGGCCACAGAGTTATGTGACATTAGCGATGTTAGTACTTTCAGTGTTTACCTAAAGCCTTTACTTTAAAATATACACTGTTCAATAGTCAACCTTAATCTTACAGAGAATGTGATGATTTTATGGATAATTAAAGTCAGTCATATATCCACAAATACAACAAGCTGAAAGTCAGTGATGCTGCTCGGTTTGCGGTCCTGAATATCACGGCACAAGCAGGAAGCAGGAAGAGGAGGAGGAAGAGCCAGCAGCAGCTGACACATGGAGAGACTAGACAGACTGTTCCCTGTTTGTGAAGGACCGCTAGAAAAGTTTAAAATAACTAATTGTCTGTCCTGAATCAGTCTTATTAGGTAATGTTCAAATAATTTTATCATTTGTCAGTGTGGGAGAAAGTACTCAGGGCCTTCAGGTTACATAGTATGAAAGGCAGAAACAAGTTTAATATTCAGAAACCTAAAGTATGTATCAGCAGCAGAATGGACCTTGTGGGATTATAATATTATCTTATGCTATGTTATACCCCTAATTAAAGATTGTGAAATTATTATGTAGTTTTAGTTTGCAGTATTCTCCTGAATTAGAAGAAGGTGATAACTATTACATTTGTTAAATTGATTTCTATTACATTAGACTGCTGATTCATGTGTGAATGAATGATATTGTTTATGATGCATTATACTGCTGAGTTATAAGAAATACTGTTTTCAGAGAGTCAGGACCTTGGTTTTTCTGATAGTAGAGGAGACAGAGAGCACATTCCACGGTAGCTTCACCCCCTTCACCACCGTTGTTGAAGGCAGACAAAATAGGGAGCCAAGGCCATAAGTCAGGCTCGCTAGGAGTTAGAAAGAATGTGAATGTTTAGGTTTTTACGACTAGGTGGGGGCCAAAAGAGGCTATAAGAGCTTGAGTAACCCTCCACCAGTTTGAGATTTGCTGTGACCCTCTTCATGGATGTCTCCCCATCCGGATGGTTTGTGCTCTTAAAGTGTTGAATTGTATGGAATAAAGGATTGATGAGCATCTATACACCGAGTACTGTCCTTCCTTCAGCCCAAAGATCGAAAGAATTGGGAGGATTTAACAACCTAAAATAAATGTTTGTTTCAGTTCTATGAAGCTTTGAGTATTTTGGATCAGTAGCACTGCTGTGTTTGTTGCATCATATTGCTGTAATTGTTTATATGCTTTATATATTTTGAGGTAAGTTGATCTATAGTGTTACATCATATTCTATAAGGATGTTATGTGTTTGTATACTTTCTGCCCAGTTTGACCCATTTAGCAGAAGTCAGCCTGTTTGAGGCTCTGATATCTATTCTGTATGACTTAAAGCAGTTATGACATGGTCTGATTTTCTCACCCAATAAAGGAATATTTAATATATCAGTCTACTCTTCATTCTATCAGAAACAGTTATCACAGCTCATACATTTTCTTTTTATACATATATATGAGCATTGAGCCAAATTTAGTAATGCCAACATATTAAACGAAGAATATTTGTCTCTTATATATAATACATCTATATATACACAGTCAAAGATACTTGTCTTTGAGTGAAGATTTAAGGTGGTAGGAAATATAAATAACTGCAACTTGAATCTTTACTGAAGCTCAGTATTTGACACAGAGTTCACTGCTGTAATAACAAATAATGATTAATATAATGACTATAATATTAGCCATATTATAATTATATTAACAAAGTGAGATGACTTTAGTCTCATGATCAACATTAGTTAGTAAATAACAATTAGCTAATCTTGAAATGACTGTTTAGTACAGAAATGAACCCCAACAATCATGTTTTACAGTCCTGTGGTCTCAGCCTCAGATACTTATCAAATCTCACAAAGCTCATGTAGAAATTTATTTATTTTGGTATTCCCATTCATCCTTACAATAAATTTGCATGTTAGCTAAATATTTAGTTTCCTCTAACATTTAGATTTAAATATAATATTTAGATTTAATATTAAACATTTAGATTTAATATTTAAAATTGTGTTTTAAATATGAAAAGTTACAAATATTTTAGGAAATGTTGAAAAAAATTACTCGAAAAACCATGTTTTTGTAAAGTTCTGAGCTAAGTGTGGAAAAATGTTGCTGTTAATTTCAGCATGTTTCACTTTACAAACGGTGCCCCATAAACTGATGGTAACTTTCTCACCATCTTTCCTACAATGATGATTTTTGGCCCCAACTGCTTGTGAATGGCAAAAATGTGAATGAGTCGAAGGGTGAAGACCATGTAGTCCAAACAAAGCATATCCCGGCCAAATTCATGTGACAAGTGGAACATCCTGTAACACAAGCACAGTTAAGCTGAATCAGTAAGGTAGCAGCACCACCTGGTGGCAAACCTGTAAAATTTGTTTTTTTAAAGGAGAAAATATTTTAAATTTAAGTGACAAAAAGTTCTGGGGGAAGATGAAAGGAAATTATTTATGCCACGTTACATCCATAGACACAAACTAAGGACAGCACTTATACAAATGTTACAATTTGCAATGACAAAGCTTCATTCAAGTTGTTTTTTTTTTTTCAATAATCCAGTATTAACATTTATTATTTTTTATTTCTTGTCCATACCTGCAGATTAGTCCTATAATGAACAGGCTGATGGCAGTGAGGTCACATTTATTCCACACATCCTTAATGTAGAGTCTGAACCTTTGACGCCAAGTCATCGTCCCCAAAAAAATTGTCTTGAAGAAGAAGATAAAAGTTAAAACAAGTAGAAAAAAGCTATACCAAACTATAAACAGGTGACATGTATCCAAACACAGAAAACCACTCTCTATGTGCTGTTGTCATTTTAAAGATCAAGTAGAAATCCAACAGGAATAAGATTTGAATTTATGTGATTTCTTTTAATCTTCAGTGCATTTGTTAAGTTATATGAAATCAGTAACAAACATTAAAATCTAATATTTTTTTGTGACACAGGAGCATGTTAACCACAGTATTGCAATAGCACTTTGGCAGTAGTTCAGTTATTATTTTCAATTCTTCCCTTTACATTTTCTATAGCTACCAAAATTGTCTGGATATAAAGTTCTAAGTAAGATGTGTCTCTTCACTCACCTGTCGTATCTCCTCACAAACGAGGGTGAATACCCAGAAGTACAACACACACTCAGCAGCACCTGGACCTGAGGGTGGTGGGGGCTTGAAATCAGCCAACAGCACGTAGGCGAAAAACAAGAGAAACAGGAAGTACATCAGGACGTTGCCCAGAAAAGAGGTGACCGGTGCAAACCAGAACTGACACCAGCGTGACACTATGAATGGACGCTGTGGTGGTCGGTAAGGTACACCTGTATCAAGGATTATAAATACAGATTGGAAAGTGAGTAAAATGACAGCATATAGAGACAAGAATCATTTCTTTAGTCAGGATTTCTTCTTGTAGTGAGTAACAACAGTTATTCAAAGATGACTTTTTAAACAGGACTCACCTTTAATAGTACCACTCCTGTGAACTTCTGAATCAACGTCACTGCTGTAAGAAAAATAAAATTGATTTAATTGTTAGACTTTAGCTAATGGAAATCAATAACATAAAGACAACAAACTGATGTTCTACAGATTAACACTGAAGAGTGCAAGTAGCAATATTACTGGTGTTTGATTTCAGCGAAAGAGAAGACGGTGGTCCCATAGAGACTGTTAGTGTCCTGGTCTGGCCCATCCTCATTAGGAATTCCTTCCTCCTCTTCCAACTGATTATCTTGTTTTCTATGAGGTAAAATAAGAGGTAACGGTTTAAAAAATACCAAATAAAATTCCAAGCCTTTCATCTGAAAAAAAAAGAGAATTTTACCTGAAAGAGATGAGATTGGTGTAGCAGAGGATGGGGCAGAAGAAAGTGAGCAGGAGCTTCCAGACCTCTGTTTTCCTCTTCATATCACCCCACCAGATATGGGAGAGCAGAGACTGGAAGAAGACAGAAAAGCAGTCCTTATCCATCAACAGCAGCTCACTGGCTAAACATGAAGTTAGGATGTGTTATTTTTTGAAGCATCATGCCATTTTTACTTTGTACTGAATTCATTTATAATTCAAATGATTGTACTGTTGTGTATTACATGGTCTCATTCAATGATAGTGTATATTTATAGATTTGATTGTATACAATCAAATCTATGGTCATTGTATACAATGACCTAAATAAGTAAGCATTAATAAACAGAAAATGTTCAATATTTTTTCATGCAAATATGACAGCTTTTTTTGATAGCGTTTTTATGTTTATTAACATCTGTTATTTATATGTTTAAAATAAAGATTTGATACAACTTCAGATTGAATGCCCATGTACTATTGGAAATTACATTAACGGGGCTGGGATGAGAGAGGAAAATCCTGTAGATGACGTCAGTCTTGGCGGCAAAAAAACCAGCATATTAGGTTAAAAACGTTACAGAGGACCAGGGATAGAGGAGGACTGCTGTGATTGGGGCCATTCCCCAACTCTCTGTGGGTGAACTCTGTACTCATGGCCATTAATCAGGGGTCTTTTGATCAGTGGTTGTTGGTAAACGGTCATGACAATTTGCATATCAATGATCATGAAAGTGATGATGACCTGATGATACACTGTCAGTCAGTGGTGCCAGTTTCGTTAGAAGTCAATTAGATGAGTGACAAAATATTTCTCCCACTGAAAACGCTACAACTAAATGAATAGAATCAACTTTTGGGATTTCCTTACCTGGATGATTCAAAATGCGTTAAGACACTTATGAACACAAGCGCGTTCATACACACAGGTGTGATCACAGGTGCTCACGGACACACACTATCTTGGGCTGCTGCCTCTAAATATATTTTATATCATTAGTACTGTAAGCTGCTCTGTAACTTTGTCATTTTTATTCATGCACATTTTGGTTGTTGCTACATGGTTTTCTGCTGTTTTTTATATATTCCATCCCTCTGTATCCCTCTTCTTCTCATCTATTTTTCTCTCCCTCTCTTTCTGTTAACCCTCTTGCAATCTTCACTTTCTTTCTCTTTTCTTTCTGGTCACCCATAGCAAATGCCAACATGTTTGACTTGTGAAAATTGTTTGCCATTTTTTGGCCTTCAGACAACAGTTCTGATCGCTAAACTGCCGTACAGGGCAGGGGGAGAAAAATCACACGAATGAAAGAGGTTAAAAACCGAACACACCTGTACGCCATCGTTACTGAAGAAAAGCCGAGCGTCAGCACTCACGCCCATCTGAAGACAGGTGCTGTGACCCCAGACAGGAGACTTCCTAATTAGCAGGGTGAAGGAACGGTGTTCATTACTCCGATAGCAAGAGCTGAAGATATCTGAGGTAAAGTGGACAAAAGACATGACATTCAAGTTTATTTCTATAGTGTCAGTTTACAAGTCACCTAAAGGTGCTTTGTGTTGTATGGTAAACTTCAGTTTGCAACTCCCTGTGAGCAAGCACTCTGAGATCTTTGACAAGGCCTATTTTTTCAAGCTCAAGCATGTGAGGAGAGGGATTTAACTCAGGATTTAACAGGCAGCCAATGAAGAACCTAATATGAGAGGCATGGCCTCTCTTTCTCTAGTCCCTGGTTAGTACTCATCTGAAAGGTTTTTAGGACAACTTAATAATAATGAATTACAATAGCCCAACATAGAGGTAATAAATGCATGAACTAGTTTTTCAGTATCTGTTTTTCAGAAAAGCTTTTTCTAATTTTAGAGATACTGTGCAAATGCAAGAAATTAGTCCAGCATATTTGTCTAATGTGCTGGTAAAAAAGACTGTCACGTGTCACTGGAGGCCCTGGCAATCAGATTCAGACTAAGGAGTTGGTTAGACACCTAGATTTTTAGGGCCATGAACAATAACCTCTCTTTTGTCTGAATTTAGTTGCAGGAAATTAGGCATCATCCAAGTCTTTTTGTTTCTAAGCCATTCCTGAAACTAATTACTGTGTCAACTAGCTTCATGGATTGATAAAGCTGGGTATCATCTGGATATCAGTGAAAATCAGTCAGAAACATTTGAATTCTCAAGAACAAGACATAGATGATTGCAAACGAGACATGAAAAAAAAATTCTGCTCATTTTCTCCTGATCTAGTTAAGAAATGTGTCATTGGCAAAGGCCAGGAGAACTAACCTGCATACTAATTAGCTGCTTTTCAGGCAGCTGTGCAATACAGGCTGAGTCGCCAGTAGAAAAGCCAAAGCTGAGCATGTTTTTGTGGAGGCTTGAAATGATCTCCAAACCCCTTTCATTTTTTGAGACAATAAAATCCTTGTCTGGTAATACTACTGACATAGAGCTTCCCCCATTTACTGTCTCTTCCCACTCCCAGTAGGGCTGGGCCTCAACCAATTGTTCTTAAAACTGAAGAAGCTTCTTGTACGAGAGGTGAAACGCTTTTGAGAAACTTTAAAAAGTCCAGATGCTTTTCTTTCCAAGCTCCTAGGCAAAGCATGTGTGGTCGGTGGCCGCGGTCCCGAGACAACTGGGGCTCTGCACCAGCAGATGGATAGAACAGCTTATCTTTAAACAAAGCATTGCTTTGCAGATGAGTGTTTTACAATTATCCTTTCAATAATTTTTGAGATAATAGGAAGGTTGGTGTTGTCCAACAATTAGCTGGGTCAAGTAATGACTATTAGAACAATCATTTAATTACTGTCACCTTAAAGGCCTGTGGTACATAGACAATTCATAGAAAACATCAAAGAATGAATTAATGCAGATGCTGCTCTTTGGACAATCCCACTCTCAGGAATCCTGCCCATGTTGGTCACTTTAAACCACTTCAAGGTCACTTTGAATCACTCAACTGTAAATTGTAAACTTAGACTGTTATTGATCCTTTTTACCCTAATTTTAAAGTGTATATTTATTTTATATATTTATTTCTTATTCTTCTTGTATTTATTCTTTGTTTGTTTTTTGCACTGAATGGAACTGCACTACATATAGCAGAGATGACAATAAAGTTTACTTTGACTTTGACTAATGGTTGAACTTCTTTCAACACTCTTGTAAGAATGGGGTCTAATGAATACATAATAAAGGAATAACTGAGGATAAAACATCTACATAAATATTTGTAGTATTCAACACAGATATTGATGTCTGTGAGATGTTTATGAACCTTTATATTTTTTCTCTAATGCTTAAAATGAGAGAATTTTAATTTTTACATATTCCTTTAAAGCTTAAGGAATACTTTGCTAACAGAGCTGTGACTCTTTGTCAGTCTGGCTACAGTGCTGAAAAGAAATAAGGAGTTCAGTATTTTCTTCAATAACTCATGAATAGTAAGAGCTTTATGGAGGGATTTTACAGAGCATCAAACTAAACAAAGTGCTTAAAAAGTTTTGAGATGCCATTTCCTAGGAATGTAAAACCATTGACAAGATAATTAACCTCTGTGGGAGTCACTCTGGGTTAAAGAAGACAACGGTGGAGGAATTTTATCCTTAATCTTAATTACAGCTCATTCTGGAAGACTGCAATTAAATTATTAGTTACTGCTGTGTAAAGAGTTAGATAGGTTTTGCTACAATTGTGTTACAACAGATGTTAAAAGAAAAATTCAAAGGACATGTAATAAAACTATTACAAAACTAGATAATAAATAATCACACCATGAGCCAGGTTCTCAAACTTCTGGGCCAGTTCTTTCATGGAGAGTTTGGTTTCAGTTTCTTCGTCAAGTTTGGACAGTTCTCTGAGTATTTTACAGCCACCAAGAGCACTCAGGACTGCCTCACCTGCCTGGAAAGGAAAGCAGCAAATTATGTACTTTCTGAAAGAAACAGGTGCAAAAAGTTAATTCATTGTATCTAATATTGTCTGTTTCATTATCTCAGTTCTTTCTTTTGAAGTAGTCTGAGTGGTAATGCAGACACATACAGCCATTAACATATTTACTTGCTGCACGAAGTCTAAGCTGGTGATACTTGCAATTCACTTAAAGGTACTATATAAAAGTATTTTATATTTTTAGTTCAGTAGCTGCTTTTTATTTACTGCAAGCTGGATAGAAACTTTAAGTAGAAGCCCACTTAAATCCTACTTAAAGCTTGGCTTGCTGTAATTAAATGTAAATGCTTAAATGTAGCACGTTAAAATGCACAATCACAATTGAATTTGATTGTTATATAGTAATAATTTACTTATAGATTAAGATTTAAAATTATGATATACATTTAACATAATCAACGCTTACATCATAAAATAATCATTAAAAATATATTGTAATTAACTGACTCCAACAACTTTCACATGTTACCATGAGCACCTAGCTGTGTCACTTCATTTCACCTGAAAATTGATGTTTTTATTCAAATAAATATCTGTTCATCCATTCATACACCGAGGACTCTGTAGTATATAAATCAGTATAAGAGGATTTTTTAAATTTAATTTAATTTAATTTAATTTTTTTCTTCTGGAAAAGCACCACTCCTTAACTAATAACAATGCAGAAACAAGCTGTAGTTTGATTATTGGGGATTTCAAACCAGCTGAACACAAGTAAAATCCTTTTTGCAGTTTGTCTCAGAACTTTTACCATCTCCCAGAAATAAAGGGCCATCTCACTGCGGTTTTGCAGTACAGCCCAGAGGAAGAGTGAAGCCCAGGGATGAGGGCAGGGCAGGTCCTGATACATGCAACGTCCACGCAGAACCTTACTGGCACGCTTTGATGAATGAAGAAAAGAATTCTCATTATCACGTCAATAATTTAAAAAAAAGAAAAAAGAAATCCTATAACCACAAGTACACTCTGTGTGCATGTTCTGAAAAGTTCAGAGTACCTTCAGAGACATCCTTTTGGATGAAGTGAACTGAAAGCCCAAAGCTCTGTAGTAGAAAGGCTGGCAGACATCACCCATTAACAGCTCCAGGACCTCTGACACCTGAGGAAACACGTGGGTGGGACAATAAGCACAACAGTGTCAGGTTTTCTTCACATTTATAATGAATCAATTTAAGCCTAATTAATGAAAAAGGACAGAATATCTTTGATTACAAAATTCACCTCAAAAAGGGTGACCTCCTTCACTGGTCTGCTCTGATTGTTATCTGTCACCACTTTTGAGGATGAATTCTGTTGTTCTGATGGTGAGTGACGCTCCACTATTGCCAGCCGCTCTGCTAGGCAGCGCTGTAGCAGCTGATATAGTAAGCTCCCATCTGGCACAGAGCGATAGAGGGTTTCCAGCCTGCCATAAGTTAGGTACTCCAGGATATTCAAACCATTCTCAATGAAAAGCCGAACAAACTGGGGCTTGTTGTTGATCAGCGCATCTGTCATTGAGTCCTCCAAATCTTCGTACTGTTTAATTGGAGGAAGGAGATCATGTTTTAAGACAGGTCAATATTTTTTATGCCAAATATTTCTCTAAAAATCAGAATTAAACAGTTTTTCAGTCAAAGGTGTTTAAATAGGCTGTATAATGTAATGTTATGTATGAATTCTTCTTTCAGTGCAACATCTGGTTGGTGTCTTTTTCCCTCCTCACCTTCCACTGGATGTCTCCATTGAAGAGTTCAGTCTTGGCAATGTCAACCCTGTTCCACGTTACTGCTAGTTTCAGCTCATCAGTATAAGGATTGTCCTCAGCTGATGATTGTTGCTTACTTGCTAAAAAAGACAAACATAACATAAAAATTAAAATATGGATTAAAAGTTAATGTTATGACTCTTTTGCAAAATTACAGGCTACTTACATACCTCCCACAAGTGTTTTAAGCAGGACTGTGTCAAAGTCATTTGGACTCTCGTGCTCTCCGTGGTAGACTGTAATAAAATGTCTGTTCTGGTAAATGCTCAAAGCCTGGAGACAGAAGATGGGAAGGGAACAGGAATGACAGAGACATGATTACAAAATGTTTTAGAAAAAGATTAAAGAAAAGACTTGTTCTTTTTTTTTTTTAATTAAACTGCAAGAAACAGGTCAAACACAGTTTACTATGGACATGTGATAGTTAAAGCAAAAGATTCTGGAGTTAATCTTCCCAAATTCAACTTTTTATTAAATAAAAAACTGTTAAGTACAGTTTATGACCCGACCAGATACACTTCGGCTTTGTTCAGTTCCCACCTTATTACATCTAGACCTGGACTGGACTTCTTTAACTTGCTTGAAGACCTTTCACCTCTCATCCAAGAAGCTTCTTGAGTTCTAGGGTCAAATGGTGGAGAGTCCCAGATTTAAACTCTGTGGGACTGCCCCTTCCAAGACGCCTTAATGCTCACTTACATCCTGGGCCATCCTACCTCAGAAAATCACATGATAGGGTGGGGCTAGGTTTCACAATGAGCTCACCAGAAACCCTGGCTGATTGTGACTAGAGATGGCACGATACCACTTTTTTATGTCCGATACGATATCATAAATTTGGATATCTGCCGATACCGATATGAATTTGATATAGTGTGTTTTTTAATCAATAAAACTGTTTTTTAATATATTGCTGTATTTTGTATAAGTTCATACTCAAGTTTAAATAAACAACAACACTAAAGCTATTCTGTTATACCTGTATGTAAAAAAATACACTGCACCCAAAATATTTCATAGTTCAGCAATACTGATCAATCTAATTAACTTAAACCTACTCAATCCTTCCTATTCTGGTATTTTAAAGAGTACTTAGCAGAAATATTAAGCAACCTAACTAATAGGGTTGCAAACTCCCAGCAAAAAAAAATAGGGAACCACCCCCCACCCTCCACCTCATGATGCTTAATCGACGTAATCAACTTTAATTTGATGCAGTGTGGAAAAAAAATTGAAAATTATTTTTTCAAGAATAATTAAATAGATTCAGCATCTTTCTTCAACAGAATTGCAGACTGCACAGATGGTACCTTCCCAAAGGAAAAAGTACTACAGCTTACTAGGGTATATTAGACTTAACATTTACTATATACAGTAATGGACTTCTATATATTTTACATAAGATTAAAACTTTGGGTGTAAGATTCAGATAATTATTGATTAAAAGCTAGACATTTTAAATGAGAATGAGAAAGAAAAGTATGTCTTTGTGCCCCCTTTTCCCTGTTAATGCCCTATCGGCCCCCCTGGCTAAACTTTGCTAGATCCGCCCCTGCACAGTTACCAGCCGTCAGCTGCGTAGAAAATATTACTTTCTACTCCTGGAGTAGAAAGTAATATTAAATAAATTCTAACAACAGCTTATCAAGCTTAAACGTGCTGCTGTTGTTTATCTACTGGTTTCCTCTTTCTGGTGCAAAGTGGGCCAAAAATAAACAAGAGAGACGGACTTGTGAAAGAAAAGCCGATCAGCTGATCATTAAGCAGTTTCACGATTGAAGTAGCAGCAAGAAGAGGCAGTCGCTCCATATATCGGTTGTTAAGCTTAACGTGTGAATGCTTTACAAACATTCAGAGATGAACTTACACACTTGCTTTACTTCTCTCTGGGATAACTTCCTCGGAGATGAAATGCCAGTTTGGTAGTGAGGCTACAAATACACACAAATACATATCACGTGAGCACACTGCTCCGAGGTGCTACGGTTATGAGCCGAGTTACACCTTGTTGCAAGTTTTGTGAGGTGCTTTTTTGATATTTAATGGATCGGATTACATTTTTTATTTCTCTCCGATATCCGATCAGTATCGGACCGATACCGACACGTAATATCGGATCGGTCCATCTCTAATTGTGACCCACACCCGTATTCACACCTCGGCTCATGTGATTAGGTAGAGGATCATTAGGGGGTCCTTTGTCCTTCTTTGGGGGGAAACTACCACTGGGTTTAAATCTGGGACTCTCCACCATTTGACCCTAGAACTGAAGAAGCTTCTCGAACGAGAGGTGAAAGGTCTTCAAGCAACTCAAAGAAGTCCAGACGCTTTTCTTTCCAAGCTCCTTAAACTACGATGACCTGGACGACTGAGAACCTTCACAGACGGATCTGTTTATAGTGGCTTATTGTGTCCCTACATGATCTGTATACCTATTCCTTATTTAAAATGTTTCATTCTGATACATTTATAATGTGTTTCCGTTTTATTATAAAACTTCATTAAAGACTTGGAAAGCTGCCCTGCATTTTTCTTTTCTTTGGTCTTTTTTTAGTTAAATGTGAAAGGTAAATGTCATGAAGTCATAATCTATCAGTGAAGGCTAACATAAGATCAGAATATAAATGCTTATATTTGCAACATTAACGAGGAGGGGAGGAGGCCCCGGGGCAGATCCAGGACACGCTGGAGAGATTATATCTATCGGCTGGCCTGGGAACGCCTTGGTGTTCCCCGGATAAGCTGGAGGAGGTGGCTGGGGAGAGGGAGGTCTGGGCTTCTCTACTTGGGCTGCTGCCCCCGCGACCCAGCCCCAGATGAATGGATGGATGGTCTTGAATAACCGAATTCTTTATCACTATTATTATTGCCTTTGTTGTTTCTGTTGCCGTTGCTGTTGTTGTGGTTAGTATTATTATTGCCTGATCATAAACTGTAGCAAACAGTTTTTTGTTTACTAAGAAACAAACTTGAGGGCAGATCTACTCCACAGTATGTTGTTGACTGAATAACAAATGCTAAAATCAGCAATTCTTGAACACACATCCTGGAACAGGGTGCCAACACCTGATAAGTAAAGAACGGTCCACACAGAACCGCTCATCTTAGTTAAGGCGAATATTAGCAGTATTTCACATTTTTCTCTCAGAGTGTAAAGAAATGGGTAGAAGCACAAATATTATAATATTAACCATAATATATAAATATTAATATAATAATATTAACATAAATATTAATATTATTTAGAAAGCTAATTGAAAATAATCAATGTCAGGTTCAATGGTCAAACCTGTCCAGTTTCCTGAAAATTTACAGGGGTACACTGCACACCGTGCAAAGAAGACAAAGCAGACATTCACTATTGTACCTCTCTCCTGACCTCCACCATACATCTTTTAATTCAATTGATACGTCAATCAATCAATCAATTTTCATATTAGGACACATCATGCCATCAGACCTGTTGTCATTAATTTTCAGTCCAGTTTTTATATTATTTAGTATACTTCAGCCTTTTCTTGACCATCTTTCTACTAATACCATTTATTCTGAGGCTCCCATAAAAAGCAGATGAATCAACCAAACTTTTATTTTTATTTCTTTATTTCGTGACTATCAGATCCTCCCGATCTTCTATGGATAGATTTTAGGCATCTCACTTTTTTGTCCTCCACTTTTCCAGTTTCCCTAGATATTTTAAAAGCACACTGCATGCCATGCAAAATTGATCCAAGTTTTCAGCTAATTTTCAGCTGAGCACTGCTATATAATTTTTGTAATTGAATACCCTGTTTAATGTTTCAAAAAATAATCACATTTTCATTCACACTCAACACTAATACAATAATCTATTGTAAAACTACTTTTTGGGGGCATTAGGTTTTGATTTTGATCCAGTGCTATTGAACAATTGCATTGTACATATATGCTACATGTATATGGTGTTATTTTTGTGCCACTATTCTGAGCGCACGTAAAAAAAATTTGCAGTTGCAAGTGTTGCATTTTGAGGAGAATTTTATTTTGAGCGAAGAAAAGCTAAATTTGAGTGAACAAACTTCATTGCTGCGTGCAAAAAATTTATTTCAGTGTTTGCTATTATCCATGCACACACGTAATAGCAGCCCCTCTCGCTCAGTTTTTGCATTTGCGCTGGCTCGCAATGTGTTGCTCGGGCTCTCAACATTTCTGCCTGTGCGTGCTCAACTCTTTCTCTACACCGTTATATTTGTGCCACAAAACCAGCCAATCGCAGACTTGGATGCAAAAAAATCTGATTGGCTGTTCTGGTCTCCAGTCAGCTCGAAGTGACGAAATGCAATATCCCAGAATCCATTTGTCCAAATCTCAAACGAGGCAGTGACGGAGGAACACAGAGTGGTGGAGTTTGAAATATTACTCTTTCTGGGTCACAAAATAAACTTTTAAGATATTTTCATGTGAGAATGTTGCTGTGTAAACTTCAAATATCTGCTCGATTTATCAAGACATCACATATTTGCATAAGTGCTCTAAACGTTTTCAGAGATGCCTGTTACCCACCAGCTGACCGGGTGGTCACTTGGGTTAAACATAATATATAAAGCTGAACTGACAAAAGATCACCGACTACATCACCGGGTATTATAAGAAAAACCATAAAGCCTTTGAACTAAAACAAACGCTGTTGTGACAGTGATGTACACTGTCTTGTTGGTATATGTATGATTTGTATCACCTTCATGTTTCCCTCTCACCACATATCCAAACTGACATCAGGAGCAGCAGCTTTTACAGCTGTGGCTCCAGCAAACATCAGCTGATACTAGAAAGTAATATTAAATAAATTCTAACAACAGCTGATCAAGCTTGAACGTGCTGCTGTTGTTTAACGCAACATCCGCTGGTTTCCTCTTTCTGGCGCAAAGTGGGCGATAAACAAACAAGAGAGACGATCAGCTGATCACTGATTAGTTTCATGATTGAAGTAGCAACAGGAGAGGGAGAGAGAATGAGAGAAGAGGCAGCTGTGCAGCAAAGACAGAATAACTCCAGCTTTGTGTTTACTTTTAATTCTAGCTGAAGTCCGGGACGAATCACGTTCCTTTTCCCCTCAATACAGATGTATTGTAATTGGTCCAGCCCAGAGTTGATCATGACCAATTGGCTAATCCACCATCTTTCATTGTTTATACCGTTACAAAAACAAACAAACAAACAAACATAAAAATGAAAAATCACCATCGGCCCACCGGGCAAATGGTATGCCCAATGGCCAGTCCAGGTATGCGGTCAGCTGGTGGGTAACAGGCATCTCCGAAAACGTTTAGAGCACTTATGCAAATATGTGATGTCTTGATGAATCGAGCAGGTATTTGAAGTTTACACAGCAACATTCTCACATGAAAATATCTTAAAAGTTTATTTTGTGACCCAGACAGAGTAATATTTCAAACTCCGCCACTCTGTGTTCCTCTGCCACTGCCTCGTTTGAGTTTTGGACGAAATGGATTCTGGGATATTGCATTTCGTCACTTCGAGCTGATTGGAGACCAGAACAGCCAATCAGATTTTTTTGCATCCAAGTCTGTGATTGGCTGGTTTTGTGGCACAAACGGTGTATAGAAAGAGTTGAGTTGCAAGCGAGCACAAAAGCAAAAACTGAGCGAGTGGGGCTGCTATTGTGTGTGTGTGTGTATGGATAATAGCAAACACTGAAATACATTTTTTCCACGCAGCAATGAAGTTCGTTCACTCAAATTTAGCTTTTCTACGCTCAAAATAAATTTCTCCTCAAAATGCAACACTTGCACCTGCAATTTTTTTACGTGTGCTCCGAATAGTGGCACAAAAATAACGCCATACCATGTATGCTTTGGTTCTATAAAAACACTCATAATCACAGCTTGTGAGTGAGTTAGCTTTTTCTTTTCACTATGCTGAACCAAATAACAGCCTGAAGTTTCAAGAAAGTCTTTCCCCCAACTCTTCTGCAGACGAAGAGCCAATGCAATGTTTCTGTTGTCAGCACTCACCTGTTCAACTAGTTTGTCAGTCTCTGTTTCTGAAGGAAAATGCTTCTTAAACCGTTCTGCCACTCTGTCTTTGAGATCCACCTTGGGAGCTTTAAGAGCCTCATTGTTGCCTTCACCAGAGGACGGCACAGTTGGAGCTGAAGACAGGTTCTCCAAGACATCACTCAGGAAATCAGCCAAGCCTCCTGAGCCAGCCACAACCAGCCAGGGGATAAAGTTTTTCAGAGAGAGATCCATTCTCTGACAGACATCACAAAAACAATCAAAAAGAAACATTTCCACAATTTAAATGCTAATTCACAAGATTTTTGTGATAATCAAAACATAAAGCAGAGACTGTACCTTCAGCGTGTCTGCTTCCCCTGATATCAGCATACAAAGGACAGGGATGTCAATGCTGCCACTTCCTTTAAAGAGATACAAATTTCACTTAACTTCAGCTCAATAAAAGTCTTATAAATCTTAATAAAATATTGTACTCATAGTATGGTACCATCTCTCACCCCATATGCCTGTGCGCTGCTGGGAAATGTATTCCTCCAATCTGGCTCTGAAATCTGTTTCTCCTCCTCTGCGGCCCACACTACCATCATCCACCAGCAGGAAGGCCTGGTAGTTGTTGTCCAGGTAGCAGGAGTCCCGGGAAATGTTGTGGACATAGTACTTTGCAGGAAAGCTTCCCTACAAAAGAAGAAAAAACTGTTATTACAGTGTTTCTTTGATTAAGATAATTGTCTACAGTGTAATGGAAGCCTGAAACCTTTGGATCTTTTTTGTGTGTTTTAATAGGAGATACAAATACAGCTTGGTCTCAAGATTACCAGTATAGTATAGATTTGCCTTACTTTGAGCACTCAATGATAAAATTCACATAATCTTACTAACCCAAAATGTTGATTCTGTTCATCTGGACGTAGTATTTTCAGCGGGAGAAACACTTCGTTGCAAATCCAGCTGACTTCTTCAGTCTCAGCTGACTGCAGGTTTTCCCAACATCATAAACAGTACATTTGCATAATGGCTGATACCAACACAACTGAATAAACATTGGGTCAGTTTCTTGATCATTAATATGCATATTGTCATTAGCACTGATCAATGACCATTATTCAATGGCCATGAGTGCCATCTAGAGAGAGTTGGGGAATGGCTGTAATCACAGCATTGGCCTGCAGGTTTAAATACACTGCAGAGTCTTGGCCTGGCGAGGTAGCTCTTCTGTGTTGTGCCATTCACTTTAACCAGAGGCTGTTTGGTTTCCCTGATGTATAAATCATGGCAATCCTGCTGACACTTAACAGCATCCACTTTATTACTCTGTTTGGCGACAGCGGCGACACACGGCGCATGTGGCAGGGCTTACAAGCCATCACTAACTACAGGACGACATCACCTGCCTGTGACAGTGACGGCTCCCTCTCAGATGCGCTGAACAACTTCTACGCTCGGTTCGACAGGCAGAACGACGTGGCAGCGAGGAAGACCACCCCTCCTCCGAACGACCAGGTCCTGTGTCTCACTACAGCTGAGGTGAGGAAAACTCTACGCAGAGTCAATCCACGTAAAGCTGCTGGACCAGACAACATCCCAGGCAGAGTGCTCAGAGAATGTGCTGATCAGCTGGCAGATGTTCTCACCGACATCTTCAACATCTCTCTGAGCAGTGCCGTCATTCCCACGTGCCACGTGTAGCAACACACAGTTCAAATCACATCATTAAGTTCGCTGATGACACGACCGTGGTGGGTCTCATTAGCAAGACGACGAGTCAGCGTACAGAGAGGAAGTGCAGAGACTAACGGACTGGTGTAAAGACAACAACCTGTCTCTGAATGTTGACAAGACAAAAGAGATGGTTGTTGACTTTAGGAGGACACGATGCGACCACTCACCGCTGAGCATCAACGGCTCCTCTGTGGAGATCGTCGACAGCACCAAATTCCTGGGCGTCCACCTGGAGAAGGACCTCGGCTGGTCCCTCAACACCAGCTCCCTGCACAAGAAAGCCCAACAGCGTCTCTTCTTTCTGAGAAGACTGAGAAAGGCCCAGCTTCCACCACCGATCCTGACCACCTTCTATAGAGGAACTATCGAGAGCATCCTGAACGGCTGCATCACTGTCTGGTTTGGGAACTGTGCCATATCGGACCGCAAGACCCTACAGCGGATAGTGGGAACAGCAGAGAAGATCATCGGGGTCTCTCTCCCCTCTATTGAGGACATCTACACCACACGATGCATTCGCAAAGCCACCAGCATTGTGGCTAATTGGACACACCCCTCTCACACACTCTTCACACTCCTGCCATCTGGAAAAAGGTACCGAAGCATTCGGGCACACACATCCAGACTGTGCAACAGCTTTTTTCCACAAGCCATCCGTCTCCTCAGCAAAAAGGGACTGACTGATAAACACGCACACACACACACATACACACACAAACATTATCACTCAGCTTAACTCAACTACCTCAAAACATTGAGACTGGACTGACTAATCAACACAAGCGCAAACACACTGACCTACACCACCAAACCATCGTACACACCAACCTGTAAATGCTCTTTTGCACAATATTATTACTGGACTTTCTGCACTAACTTCTGCACTTCCTAATTTTTGCTGCTACACTAAGGAATGTTTACTGTTCCTCCACTACCTCAACTCATCATCACAAAACCGTATTATTATGTTACGTTGTGTTTTTTTTTTTGTCACACTGTCACTTGCTGCTCTTGTTTGCACATTTGCACGTGCACTTTGTTGTCTGCTGTCTGATAACAAAAAAAAAGTCTTCCTTAGATAGTTAGATAGTTTTTTGTTAATTTATGTTGTAATTTATGTTAGGTCAGTCTGTCTTGTCTCTGCTAGCCAGCTAACTAGGCCTCTTAGTTAGCTAGTTTAGAGTTTTCTGTTAATTTATGTTGTAAATTTATGTTGCATGTAGCACCTTGGTTCCTGGAGGAACGTTGTTTCGCCTCACTGTGTACTGTTAAACTGTATATGGTTGAAGTGACAATAAAGCCAACTTGACTTGACTTGACTTGTGTCAGGACCCAACTCTTGGGGTGGATCAGTTTTTGGCGCATCATTTTTTGGGGTATTAAAGCTGCAGAGACACAGTGTTGGGAGAAAATGCGTTTCAACTCTTCCGATACTCCTGACACATACAGAATCACTAAGGGGTTTTGCTTAGGCGGCAGTTGTCCTTCTTCTCACCTGGATTGGCTGGAGCTTTCTTTAGGTCCCTTCCTAGTTTTGGGTAGGCTGACAGGGAATCACAAGAAAATCATATCAAGAAGGCCCTGAGTAAATGTGTTTATCCCAGCTGGACATTTGTCAAAGCTGGAAAGGCACCTAAAGAAAGTTCCAGCTGGTCCAACAGAGAAGAATGACAACTGCTGTCTAAGTGAAAACCCTTAGTGTGACAATTGAAATGCATTTTCTCTAAACACCGCATCTCCATGGCTTTTATACACGAAACACACTGCCAAAAATTGGTCCACCTCAACGATCGGGTCCCCCAACACAAACAGAGTAATATAGTGTACTGGAATTGTAGTTATGGGCATTGATCAATGGTTGTATTCAAGGAACTGACCTTGTAGACTATTGCTTTTCAGTGGTGCTAGTTTCAGTCATTATGCACGTGTACTGTTTATAAGGTTGGGAAAACCTGCACTCATCTAAGACTGAAGAAGGCAGTTGGATGAGTGACGTAATGTTTCTCCCGCTGAAAGCCTTACTTCCAGATGAACAGAATCAACTTTTTGGGATTTACTTGCCTGGATAACTGAGCATGCCTCAAGACAATGTCTTACTTATCTTAAATTTGGGACGTATATTTATACTAATTATAAGCAATTTAAAAATCTATTAAAATGAGAAATGTAAATCAAATCTTTAAGTGAGCCTTTTGCAAAATAAAGGTGAACACATGTTTAAACGTGTAAATGTCTGTACTACCTGAGGGTTGACCAGCTGCTCTCGTTTTTTCACAAGGCCCCACGGAGCAATGCCCAACGCTACCACCTTGTTGAGGGAGACTGAAGATGCTGCAGCTGCATGATCTCTCACTGCCTGTCCGACACACCTGCCAACACCTTCACGCAGACCTGTAGTTAAGATCCATGCACCTGGGGGAAACAGGTAGATGGTAAATTTCCTGGTTCAACCTGTATACTAAGTAGCTTACTGTGCCATGCCACTAAATAATTCCGAAATGTTAAAAAGCTGTGTAAACTAACACCTGAATAATAATTAACAATAATTTGCAAATCTCATATCTCTATATGTGATACCATTAGCTAATATGTTGTCCATAACTGGGGTTATTTACATTTTGCACAACTTCATACCTATTATTTATTATTTATTTATTACTATCTGTTACATTTCTTTGAATAGGCTTAAAAATCAAACAAAAAATAATGTATTAAGCTGTGAAACTGTATCATATTATTTTTTATCATTTTCACTAAAAGACTGTCAGGGTCATGAGTCTGGTGACCCAGTGTTTACGTATTGTCCATTTAATTTTTTAATTTAATTCTTAGGTTTTGGTCCTTTGCCTTCCTTTGCCTTTAGTTTAACTTGTCTCCACATGTCATGTCACTCTTGTGGCCATGTTCCCAATGTCTCCCCAGTCACTGTGTTAAGTTTGGCTGGAGTCTGAGTTTCGGTCTGTGTGTTTATCTGTCAAAGAATTAAGAGCACTAGAAATACTAGAAAAACCAAAAAGATGCATAAAAAATGTTTTTATATGCAGCGTGTTTTAATGGCGAGTGTAAGTACAAAAGCAACATGTTTGCTTTCTCACTGCTACGCCCTGTCCTGGATCTTATCCAATAATCATGTTTACTTAGTGTGAGCCATGTAGCAACTTGCATATTTGTGTGAACAATTTTTTCATTGTTTCTTGTACTTGTTTTGAAAGAAGAGCAAGTGACAGGAGATCAGTATCACCATGTGCTACCTGCACTTGGTACAGTAGTCAAAGAGAAAATTGCCATTTCAGTACAAACATTAGGACCAGACAGTATGCTTTTTTTTAGAGCTTATAGTATAATCCATTAAGTAAACAATACTACTTCCATCCTGATGTCTTGAGTGGGAAACTGCTTTATTTACGATCACAGCATCTCCAGAGTCCTTAACAGCGATACCTGACATCCCAGGTGTGCTACAGGATGTATAATATCTTCTACAAAGATGACTGCAAGATGGGGTTTGGCCATCATTGATATGTGATTGCATTAAGATGACTTACATATCTCGATGCATGCTCAGTTATCCAGGTAAGGAAATGTTTCAGCTATATTTTCATAGATGAAAAACGTATGTCCAGGTGAACAGAATCTGCTTTTTTTCCTTTTACAGCTTTATAAATCTAGAAACTAAACAAAGTTAAGGCAAGGCATTCTTTTATACATTTTTTATATGGTAAAGGGAACCATCTGGAAATGACGATAGCATCTGCTAACCAACAATCAAATATTTCAGCAAACATCTCGCAGAAATTCCAAGCACACTGTAATCATTATAGATGAGGCACTGACAGAGTGACAGATGCATAAAGTTTTTACCTGTGCTTTGTGACGCTTTCACCAGTCCCTGTCTGAGAACCTCCCGTACCCAGGTCTTCACCTGTGTCCTGCTCTCTCCACCCACAACAGAAACAACCAGGTTTGGTCTAGGAAGACCCCATATTGACTGGGCTGTCAGTATGTTGTACACCACCGAAGGCTCAGTGCTCCATGACAGGCGCAGGAACTAAGATTAGACATTTGATGGATTAAAAGAAACAATTACATGTCAACAACACAAAGAGGCTTGGAAAGTAATGAATTGTGATCTAGTATCAAAGCTAAAATGATGCTTTGGTTGTTTCAACCTTTAAATTGTGATTAAAACTTTGAAAATGAAAATGACCCTTAACCCATTAGAGCCCAGACCAATTTTTACTGTCAGAAAAACTATGGGAGAGTCAGTGTTAAAGGTTTTACAGGAACTTTCCTCAATATGTTAAGGAGTGGCTTGTTCTTTACTCTGGTACTGACTTTGTTTGTTTAGTAGCAGGTTGAAGGTCAGGAAAACTCAAAGTACTGACTACCAGAGCTCCAGGTTTATCTGGATCTTTATTTAACCCACCTTTACATGAATTTTCCTTTAAAAACATTTTCACATTTTCCAAAACTCTAAGGCTGTAGAGATAAAGCATTATGGGACAAAATGAAAGCACCCACATGGCTGTGCCTCTTGCTGGCTCCTGCAAACTGCACCTCTCCAAAGGCATCAGTTGGTTGTTCAGAGGAGTGCTCCGCACTTTCCCAGTGCTTCAAAATTGCTGTGCTGAAATAATCTCCAACAGCCACAGAGGCATGGTCATCTCTCGCAGCCCCACACTGACAAAATTCACTACTACTGAGAGAGGTGGAGGGATACAAACATCACTATGAGAGTCAACTCAAATTACAAGCATGTCACTATCAAAAGGCAGAGGTCACAGTACCTGAAGGAATCTTCTACAAAGGTGCTGCACACTCTTTTTTTGATGGTTTTGGGGATCCAACTCTGAAAGGATTTTTAAAAAGTTGTTAAATAGTGATTGACTTATACGGATTTCTGAGCCTGGTTTAACAGTGAGCCTGTGTACGCACATATTCTGTAGTAGAATAATACAACCCACAAGTCAAACATTTTATTTTTTTCATTAAACTTTTAAATTGGCCTAGGTACTCATTGGTATTCATTTATAATCTGCTATTATGCAAGTGGAATGAAAGCTCGGTATGTGACCTCAGTACTGACATTTTTACAGTGTGTTGAGTGTTTGAAGCTCAGGTTTTTCGAAACACTGCAGTTCAAAACATTTACATCATGTTTGAGGTTCTGGTTGTATTTCAGCCAAGTGTTGACAGGTTGCTTACCTGCTGCTTCCAGGAATGTAAGCAAGTAATCCAAGGTGCCAGGATTTCCATTTGTATGAACCAGTGTCATTTGAGCTGAATCTTGTTATTATTAAATTATTGTTTTTAATACTACAGCTTCTATTTATAACAAGGGGCACAAGAGCCACTTGTATATAACAAAACAATACCTGGTTTCTCATTATTATTTTTGTTGATTATGAAGCTTAAGGAGAAAACCAGCAGAAATTGTCAGCTCTTACTCCCATCTTTTTGGGAGAAAAAAAAAAGCACGCAAGTTCATTTTCATTACACTTAGGGACTTAGAAATTAAACACCTTCTCCCTCTCCTTTATCTTTCCTGCTTGGCTTCTCATGTCTTGTCTAGTCTCTTCTATCTCAAACCCTCAAAGAGTCTCTCAGTCTCAGTGTTCTCTTAACCCTAAAGAAGAATTATGGATTTGATCAACTGGTCCTTTAATGCAATTGAGGCGAACCCAGGCTTCTCATCGAGAACCTGTGCTTTGTGACGCACCAAAGTCTTGAAAAGTTTGGTGGCATTTGAAATGAAGAACTCGATTTATACTGCAGAAGCTTGTCAGGGTCAACGAAAGGTTCGTAAGGATATCAAGATGCGAGTCTGGCTGTTTTTAGAAACTGAGGCAGAACTGGATTTAACCAAGACATCTGCAGACTGAGTTGCACTTCTCATCAAGAAGCCTGGGTTCAAGAGAGGCCGACTGTCCTGGAGGGACGTTCCCTGCCGGTTACACAATCGATGTCTGGCGGAACTGGCGCGTCGTGTGCCTGACGGGACTGTCAATCAAGGACATCGAACACATCTACCTATTCAGAAATATGATAACAGGGTTCTTGCTCATTGGAGCTGGCTCGGCCCTGGCTTATCGAAGATTAAAGAAAGCAGTTACGGCTGTTCAAATCCCCACAAGGCTGGCCGCTATAATCGAAGCGACGGGGAGGGCCTTGAATACTCAGACGGTGGTCTTAGAGAAGCTCACGGCTCTTCAACGGGAAATTGAGAGACCTGGTGACAAGTGACGGACATTAGACAACTGTAAAATTGGATGCAGTTGTTCATACTAATTCAAACATCCACCATCTTCATTTCATGCGGTTACCCCCACTGGTGCCAGCTGGAAGGCCCCAAGGCCGAGGTTAATGGAAATAACAAAATTCTCCTTGATAACAGGACTGTGTGTTTTTGGACTCTTTACCCTTATTCTTCAAGGCCACCTGTATCGACTGAAGGAATGCTGACTTTCACTTAACCGGGTGAAGGGATACCTTCTCTCAAGGGACGCACACGAATGCACACATATGCATGTACACTAACACAAACATACCGCCCCCCACCTCCAAACACCTCCGATGCATGTCTTTTATGTTGTGAGATGTGATGATTCATGCGCTATGTGCTGAATCATCACATCACATCAATCATAACGCTGTCGATGTTAACTCTCAGGAAGCTTATAATTCAACAAAAGTTAAATTCACTTCCAAACTTTGAATGGGGATGTGGTTTGTTTGTTTGTTAAGAAAAAAACAGCCTTAAATCTGGGTAGTTATAACAATAAATATAAACAATATTTTCTCACTATATAATGAATTCGAAATTGGTTTGTTGTGCATTACACTGAATTACTAAGCAACTAAAACAGTCTTAACTGAGGGAGAAAATGGTCTTTGCTGAAACACATCGTTCTTTACAGCTACTGATTGCTGTCTGTAACAATTTCTGCATTTTTCTCCCTTTATTTGTACAATTATTTCTCTAAAACATATGTCGATCAAAATTGTTGCTATACATGCTTCTGTGACAAGTGGCCATGTGGAGAATAGTGCAACCTGTGAGATTAGCAGGTGTGCGTGCAGAGATGAGTATGAGATTGTTTTGAAACCTTGTGCTTTAAAAGTTTCAGTGTTTCACAAACCTTTCCTTTGCCTATTACTAATGTGATCCCCACAGGCCTGCAAAATACCTCCGCAGCTAAATGAATGAGTGGAATGCAGCCATCTTTAATGTTATCAGTAAACAAGATTACATGCTAAATTGCATGCATGTAGTTATGATGCTATAGGTATACTAGTAGACATAAGTTGGGCTCTTATATTGTGCTTTCCATTTTTCTTTTGAGTAAACGTTATTGAATTGCTATAGAAACCTTTCAATGAACCGGTTTGTACTTAGTAAAGCTTCCTTTAAGGTCCACCAGTTAGACAAGTTTCTGAGACGTTTGTGGGTGGCTCACCATCGCCATTACTTGGAACATTTAGTGGAAATTCCAAGTATAACTTTTTTAAACATTCAGCTTTTTTTTCTTTTGGTTAGTTGCTTTCTCTTTTGTTTTGTTTTGTTTTTGCAAACATGCCATGACATCACAACAGCAGTTGAAGGATTTTAGTGAAAGCGGACCTACCTGGCTCTTCTCTGTTTGGCAGATATTGTCTGTGTTGTCGCCTCTATCTCCTTCCTCTATTCTTACTCCTTCTTCTTTTGCTCCTGTGTCATTCATGTTTCTCCTTCAGTTGTTCTCAGTAAGAAATGTGTGCAGAAGGACTAAAACTGTTGATTTCTGACGAGTTTCCACCTTGTCTCCTACTGCTGAACTCCATTCCCTGCCACTGTCGTCACTCTGCATGCACACAAAATAGGTGCAGCCAGCACACATGTAAAGGTGTGGTTTCACAGAGGAAGACAGTTCCTCCAAACTTTGAAAACAAGAAATTCCAGTCGAAAGCACTCAGACATGGAGTCTGAGCTGGTCTAGCGTTCATTGCAATACTTCCCCATCCTCTTACCTGGTCACTCCCATCTGATGTGGAAAAACTGAATACCTTTAATGACACATTTAGACACCACTGCAGCAGACAGACAGCTCAGCAGCTTTGAGCTAAGCTAAAAATACCACACATTTGCAACTCAGCCTGTTAGGTATGAGTCTCTGTGGTGTTAAATTTTAATGTAGGCAAATATATTTGTTTGAAACGCAAATTTCAGTCAAAAAAATATTATTAGAATAAGAATTTTTATTCAGCTGAAATTTAGTGCAATGTGTGCATGGGTTCCATTTGCTTAATCGTAACTTTTAAAAGAAAATTTGCAGCTGCTTCATGTCCCTGGTTAAATGATTTCAAAGGTTCATTATGAAAGTAGAACATGTATCAGGTTTTAAACCTGCAGGATTCCATTATTTATTTTCCTTATGGACTATACATTAAAAACACACACTTGATTCGCTTATATATTTATTGTATATCACATTTAAATATTGACACATAAAATAAAGGTTGGACTGATGTGGCTAAACATTTCATACAACTGCTTTCATCAACAATGTCGATATATTTAGTTGTCAGTAGCTGGAAACTATGTTGGGAATTCAGGAATACGGCAGATAGTAAACAGTGTCTTTAACACTATGACTAAATCAACTCAAACACACACACACACACACGCAGTTTCATTGCCTAATGTTAGACTTAAAGTAACCTTTTGTGACGTTTTTATTCTTATGTTTGCTTGTTGCTCCAAACACACCCCGTCCATATTCCTACTACCACTCCTTTTTTTTTCTAATTGCAGTCTGGGTTTTCTGTGACGACACACTCCATCCTGCCTTCCTTTTGGCCTGTTGTGTGGCCGGTCTCATCTGTAGCTATTGCTTAGGTGTGCTTACTTTGGATTCATCAGTTTGAGCCTTTCTGAGTCATTTAAGAAATTACCGAAACCTAATGGGCTGTGCCTTCTTCACACAGCATTTGATGTGCAATGACCAATAACTTTTTTAGAATAATATTCCTGATCCAATACTGAGACATGTGGGAGGATGATCCTTTTGATAAAGACTTCATGCTTGAGAAGATAATGAAAGGAGCAGAGAAAGAAGGATGGGAGTGGTACTTAACAATCAGGTTGTAAATGGTAAAAGAACTGATTTCTTACATAACAGTTTTCTGCTGTCCCATAGCACCCAAAGCGCTTTATAGCACATGTCACATTCACCCATTAATTTACATTCATATTCCGATGGATAAATTGACTGCCAAACTGTGAAACAGTCGCTTCCCCCAAACCTTCAGACTCCTGAACACTGTGACTGGACTGACACATACAATGATTCGCTCACACACGTCACTACCTCAAGCACTTATCTGCACAGTCTCATACACACACACATGCACACCTTCATACACCAAGTTATTTTTTGCACAACCCACTGTTATTGTTGTACTTTTCTGTTGCACTGTTTTGTCTGGACTTTCTTGTGTCTGTATCGTTCCATTCTGTCTGGCGTTGCACTGTTTTTTTTGTTGTTGCTTTTTTTGAAATTCTTGCACACTTACACTTTATGTAGTCCTGTTTTGTTTGTTTGTTATAAACTATATATGTAGCAACATGGTCTTGGAAGAATTTTGTCAAGTTTCTCTGTGTACTGTACCACTGGTTGAAATGATAATAAAGCTACTTGACTTGACTTGACTCAAGCTTAGTCAAGTGAAAATAATCAGTATGTGAATACTGATAGACTGGTTCTTTAGCTACATGTCTAAACACGCCTAAACATGGCAATGAGTAGGTTAACAGTGTTGGAAAGGTTACTTTTAAAATGTATTCCACTACAGATTACAGAATACATGCCTCAAAATGTATTTTGTAGCGTATTCTGTTATGTCCAAAGACATGCAGTTTGTGGGGATAGGTTAATTGGATAATCCAAATTGCCACTAGGTGTGAATGTGCGAGTGAATGTGAGTATGAATGGTTGGTGTTAGCCCTGTGACAGACTGGCGACCTGTCCAGGGTGTACCCCGCCTCTCGCCCTATGACAGCTGGGATTGGCACCAGCACCCCCCGCGACCCTGAAAAGTTTAAGCGGAAGCGAATGGATGGATGGATTCTGTTATGTTACTCAATGAGAGTAACGTATTCTGAATACTTTGGATTACTTAATACATTATCATGCTTTTTTACAACTACATGAATGTACTATTGCTGTGTGATTTATTTTACTATAACTGAAGGTTACTCACCATGCCAATACCAACTAGATTTTTAAATCTTAATATAAAATGAGTAACAGTAGGTGGACATTAGGTAAGGCTGCACTTTTTGCAGCGATCTCGTGTAGAAAACTATTCCACGCGTATATAAACCAGATCCACGGCTCCAAACCGTAGTAAAGGGACCTCTGGCTGCGGTGGTTATTATTATATTTACATGCTTTCAGCTCCCGTTTCTGCTCGGTGACAATTTGTACTTTTCGACTCTCCTTTTTTCTCCCTCCCCCATGCTCACACACACATAACGGGAGGAGCAGTCCCACACATTCTCCCTGCAGCTCGGACTACACTGCCCATGAGGCTACTTTCTTTAGGGCTATGCCTGTAACACTCTGCCTATTGCCTATTGAATATGCCTTCATATTAAATAAGTTTTTGAATAATAATTGTTTAAAATATTTCTTCACGTCACGGATGCAAGGAGGGGTGATATGGGCCACAAGATTGAGACACAGACATTAGAGTCTCTTAATGCGTGTTTTGTTTGGGTTTCCACCGGTGTGGAATTTCCAAAAATAGGGCATATTCTAACATATGCAACAGGGAAAGACCGCCGTGTAATCCCTTTATTCCAACAAAGTAACTGTATTCTGATTATCACCTTTTTAAACAGTGACTGTAAGGGACTACATCTACTCATATTTTGTATTTTAAATATGTAACGCTGGTACATGTATTCCGTTACCCCCCAACACTGTAGATTGATGAGCAGAATGTTGCTGACCAGGAGGTTTAGGACCAGCAAAAATCACTACCAGACAGTTACTATCCTGATTTATACGCAGCTCCTTGTTCAGTGTCACAAAACAGACATTAAAGGAGAAAGATAAGAAAGCTACATTCAGTTTTTTATTGCTGTGAAGATCTGATTTGAAAATGTAACAACAACATTTTTATGCCATTTGCATAAACATTTGTAACATCCATCTCTTGCGCAGGGATCTGTCCAGTGGCGGTCCTAGCCTCTTTGGCGCCCTGGGCGAACACTCCCTCTGGCACCTCGCACAACCCAGGATTCAAATCAGGAATACATAATGAGCTTGGATTGACAACATTATAAGTGAAATGTGCTCTATTTGGAAGCAGCAGGGCCCCCTCCCCTTTCAATGGGTTGTGTGTGAGACTTTAAATCATCAAACTGTAAATCTCCTCCCTGTGCCGCAAGCAATAGGCCTCCTCGCAAACGGAGGGCACCCTTACTCCCAGCAAATGGGCGATAGAAAGATCGGTGCCTATGTCATCCCCAGTATGCGCTAGCATGACATCGGGGCAGCATGAGTACGAGGAATTTTTTTATTTTTATTTTTTGCCGATGCCCGTGATGCCGCCAAAGATTTGCAAAAAAGTGATTCAGGTTTGGCTTGTAAGGGTGGAGCAGAGCCTGATTGACAACTCCATCCTTCGCCTGAACAAGAGGAGGAAGTTGTCATGTTGTTCACAGTATATCATTAAACATGTACCCCTGGTATATTGCCAACTGATGGTAACTTTCTCACCATATTTCCTACAATGACGATTTTGGCCCCAGCTGCTTGTGAATGGTAAACATGAGAATGAGGTAAAGGATAAAGTGTAATACAAGCAAAGAATTTCCCAGCCAAATTCATGTGACCAGCAAGACATCTGGAAACACAAGCACAGTAATGCTGAATCAATGGGGTAACAGCACCAAATGGTGGCAAACCTGTAAATAAACCTGTGACTTAAACCAGGCATTAAGAAAATATTTATGGCACATTATATCCAAACAAGTGCATTAAAACACAAACACAGCGCATTAAAAATGTTATGGTTTTGCAATGACAAAACATAATTTAACTATATGTGGCGGGCAGACCACGCCCGCCTGTTAAAACACAGGGACTTGGTGGGTGGTTGTGGTGTGGTGTATGTGCGGCTGGCAGCTTGTGAGCTGCAGCCGCGTGTAATAAAAATGGCTCAAAGCAACAACCTGTGATCCCGCCATGCTTTAGTCACACCACACTATAATATTTTGAAAATATTTGGAAAAATCCCCTATGTCTTGTTTTTTATTTCTTGTCTATACCTGCAGATTTGCCCTACACTGTAAAAAATGGCAGTGAAATTGACATAAAAACCATGTAAAATCCCTACAGAAATGTTTCAATCACAGTGAATTTTTGTAAACTATTAAACAGAATGTCTTTGTTATATTTACAACATCAATGTGTTATTATAATCAAATTTATTTGTTAAAACTACAAATAGTGGGAACAAAAACAGTGAAATACTTTAATACTCATAACAAAGAAAATTCTGTTAATTTGACATGCAAACATTGTAAAAACTATAGTTTTAGTCAGTTGTTTTTAAAAAATACACGAATTATATGTAAGTCACTTTACAAGTTTATACTGTAGGCCTGTAACAGACCTACTTTTAACATGAGTCATGAAATTATGCAAATTCAGGTATAGGGCTAATAAAATGTTTTCACAGAAAATGTCATTGTGAACCTGAGAGGTTACTTCTCTATATAAAGATATACAATTATAATGACATTATCGGTTTTTTAATCATTCAGGCTTTTTGCAGCCTATTGTAGAGTAACCTATAAGAAATTATTATTATCGATAGCCTAGCCTTCTGTTCAGTTATAATCCTTGTATTCTTTATGTTTCTTTTAATTGTAATGTGATACTTAGGCTACGTCCACACGTACACGGGTATTTTTGAAAACGGAGATTTTCCATTGTCGTTTTGAAAAATAATCCTGTCCACATGTAAAGGCAGAAATGAAGGAAAACGCTGCTAGGAACATGCCAAAGCAACAGGTGGCGATATATTCCTAACCGTGCAGAAATGTTGGCCAATCAGAAGTCTAGAAGCCTAAACAAAGCTGGGGCATAGAAGCAGAACCGAGTCGTATGTGTGGAGGGATAGTAACTGTGTGTGTATATGTAAGCATTTAAACACTACAGAGAGTACAATTAACAGTAATAGTATTGTAGAAATTCATTTCACCGTCACAGTGTGACGTCAAAAAATGCGCACACCTTTGACGCTGCGTTTTCTGCGTTTTTCTCATCCGTAAATGCAAAAACTGAGTTTTCAAAAATATCCACCCTGCTCGGAGTTTTTAGAAATCTCCGTTTTTAGTGACCGAAAACGCTGATTACGTGTGGACGAAAGGTGCAGACGCATAGAAAAAATCTGCGTTTTCAAAAATACCCAGGTACATGTGGACGTAGCCTTAGACTAGACTACTGTTTTTGGGTTAGGTTAGCAATAGTAATGTGTTAGTGATGGGTCGTTCCCGAACGAAATGGCTCTTAGAGCCGGTTCTTTGACGTGAACGACGCCGGCTCCTTATCCCGAGCTGTCACATGTTTTTTTTTTTCTTTCTCTCACCCTCTCTTACACTCTCTTACACTCAGTAGCACAGGAACTTCCTGTGCTACTGAGTGTAAGTACGTAAAAACTCCAAAACACGTAAAAACTCTGAAGCACGTACAAAACACAACAGAAGTGCTCCAGGATGCTAGGGCGCAGTGTTGTGCTTTTGTTACCTAGAGGCTACACAAGCCAGCAAGTACCAACGACCTGATTTGGTGTGTGGTAGTAACAGGTAAATGAAATTTTTTTTTAAATTATTTGAATATATGTGAGTGCTTGTGTATAAATACACAAACCATACACATATGCTTTCAGTTGTGTAATTTAAGTGATCTAGGTAGCTCTGTTTTGGAATTTGTACGTGCTTTGTCTCTAGGGGCCACCACATTTATATATAAAAACATATATAAATAAAACCACTTTTTTTAACATTAGTAATTCCTTTTGTGCATAATTTTATATTATTTTTAATAATAAATTAAAGCAACAAAACAACCTGAAGAGCCGGCTCTTTTTAGTGAGCCGAGCCGAAAGAGACGGAAATCCCCTCACTAACAGATAGCACAGACGTTAAGGCGGCGAAGCGTGATTGCGGGTGCCGCTCAGGTGCATCCGCCTCCCCTGCAGCGGCGCTGCAGACCACGCCCCGCCACACACATTAACCAGGTAAAATACATATTTAAGCAGAATTTTGCAAATATCTATTTTTCAGCAGCATAGTGCTTTTTTTTCAATTATTTTTTTAAAAGTCAGGTCAAGGCTCCAAAAGCCCAAAGGCGATATAAGGCTGGCACCTCACAACAGTTTTTCTTTGCTACATGGGTCATTTTAGTTCAGCTGGGTGTCTTTCCTTTTGTTATATTTCTTTAAGAGTTCAAAATGTGTTAATTACATAAATAAAAAGTAATTTTCTCTGTAGCACTTCATGGATTTAAGCAACACACCTTAGTTGTTTACACAAAGCATAAAGGTAAAAAAAAAAAACATATACAGTGTTATCTTCATTTTAGATGTCAAAAAGTATTTGCAGCTCCCAGTGTTTACTTTTGCGTGGAAGTCGCGTCCAAGTGGCTCTTTGGGTGTTAAAGGTTGCTGACCCTTGCCTTAGCTGGTCACTGGTATCTGATGTGGTAAAAGTGAATACCTTCAATGACACATTTAGACACCGCTATAGCAGACAGACAGCTAAACATGCTTTAACTTGTGTTCTCTAAATACTAATCAAGCTAAAAATAAAACACATTTAAAATGTGGGAAGGGAAGATTGGAAATTGGTCTATAACTAGTCAGCAAATCATTGCATACTGGTTTTATTTACATTTTACACACTTTATTGGAATTTGGGTTGTGTCATGTGCTGATAAGCAAAACCTGATAAGGTTTTCTTCTTCTTCACATTAACATAAATGTATATTAGGAGCTAATAGCTCATTTGTTTAGTACTAGGCTAGAAACAGAGGTAAACAGCTAGCCCGGCTGTGTCCAAAAGAACAAACCCTGTCCTGCAACTACTGTCATCAAATGATACGCCTGCAGCCAGGGTAGTTAATATTACTAACTAAATATTTAAAAATACTTGAACTAGAGGTTATTTTTTGTATTTCTAATAAGAATTCATTTATTAAGTATGAAAGCTTTATTTAAAAAAAAAACAATAATGCAGACACAAAAAGTATTATCATGCTGACATTGCACAGAGAAATGCTTTCCTTTGTACATATGGCAATAAATGCTTTGAATTTTAAATCATAATGTAATTCTTAATAGACATTATTACAGATTATGTAAGAATATGTTGATTTTAAATTCCAGAAGTGTCTTTAAAACAAAAGTAATGATGGTCATGTCATTTCCCAACTCAAATTACACACACACACGATAAATTTATTTTTCATTTCAGTGCTTATCAGTGAGGATCATGGTGGCGGACTGAACAGAAGTTGTCAAAAGGGAGCGTGCGCGATTCTTGTTTCTTTTCCTGATCTTGAATGAAGGCGTTATCCTTGATATAAAGTGTTACTGAATCAAGCTGAGCTGGAAGAGGAGGGTAGCACATCTGTATAAAACAACAGGTAGAATAAAAGAAGTGAGAGGGACAAATTTTAGCAAAAAATATACATTTTAAAATAAGGTCAAAGTAACTGAGTTCTGTACGAGAAAACAATATTTGCCTTTTAGTATGCAGGTTGTTTTGTAAGCATACTAATTTCACAAGTTCTGTGAAGTACCACGTAATGCAGGTGGGGGTCGAGGAGGTTTGAATGTGCTTCCTTGTGCTAAAGTATCCACAACCCAGCTGATGGCACTGGAGCAGTACTCGATCTGAAAAGAAGAACAAGAAGGTGTATCTGAGAAAAGAGTCAATGAGTCAAGACAACTTGAGAAAACCTATGAGAATATGTAATGCTTGTTTTTTGAGAAGTTTGTAAAACACTTTAGCTGACACACATGGAAAACTATTGCCTTTGTTCTTTGACAACAATTGTACTTTTTCCTTTTCTCAGTGAAAACTCACTCCACCATGCCTTCCTTTCGGCCTGTTATTTGGCAGATCTCACCTGTAGGCATTGGAGAAGCTGTTGTGACCTGTTTCCAAGCATGAAAGTGGCAAAACCTGGTCCCTGTGTGCCACTGGCAGTCAGTGTTTAGTTCCTAAATGGCTCTCCTCTCAAACATCATTGTTTTTGTTTTCTGCACTAAATGATATAATACACCATTTCTTTGTGTGTGCATTTATTTTTACAACTGATTGCACTAACTTGATTAGCTTAAGTTCTGCCTTTGCTTCTTTAATGTGACATTCTTCAATCCATAAAAGTACTTAGTACAGAATTATTTACAGTCACCTAAAATAACAACTTCACATAATCCAACCTAAAACTGACTTTTGGCTGTACAGTAGGTATTTTCCTACTTTCCTATTTTATTTTTAAACACCTCTTAATGTATTATGCCAACTGCCACCTGCTATGAAGTGCTTTAACCTTTATATAGAATAGTTTAACTCTGCAGACATGCTCTTTCACAGCAGCTCCACATATGTATCACGAATGACTCAAATGGTACAAAATGATAAGTTGGAGCTACGGTTTTACCTGATTCTCCAGAGACCGTAGCCTGTGTTCGAAGTCTCTGCTTTCACTCAGATGTTTAAGCACACCATCTACCCTATATAAACAAAGATACATTTACTTCAGAATGATGGAGTCACACAGTAATAAATAATGCTGCTACAGTGGAGGATGAAGGTGTGCTCACTTGGCAGACATCCGTTTGAGCCTTTCTGAGTCGCTGCTTTTCTGGATCTTGATTCGAGCAGTCAGGAAGTCTTCCTTCTGAATCGTTTCCCACATTGATAATCTGTTCGCTGCCTTTGCTTCCAAGTCTAACACTGATAGTACAGACCAAGGGTTGAAATGATTACCTTTCAACTCATTTTTCATGCTTTCGTCACTGCTAAACTGAGTTCAGTGAGCAAGTAATCAAAGAACCTATTATTGTAACCTGGCACTGCCATTTTTAGTGAGCAACTGAGTGATAACGAGGCAGGCACTGTTTAAGAAAAAAATCACACGTAGCAAAATGTGCTGAATAAAATTTAGAAGATATCAAATATCAAATTCAATCAGCTGTGGCTTTCTGACTCATTACTCATTAAACCTTTTACTTTAAAGTAATTAAGCAATAACTGTATTAAATGAATAACTTGATTTAATAGGAACCAAATCTCCTGACTCCAATACTGACCAAAGTGGTGGATCTTTACAGAGGGCACTTTGCGAATAACTCTCCTAATAAAGATGTTGATGTGTGAGAGGATAATGAAAGGAGGAGCCAAAGAAGGACGGGAGTGGTACTCAGCAATCAGGTTGTAACGCTGGAACTTCCAGTAGGTGTCACTGTGTTCCTGCACTTTAGAGAAAGTGAAGCTGTGTGGATACAAGCAGATCAGAGCCACTGAGTCAAACCATTCAGTATGTGAACGCACCTTCAGATATAATAAAAGACTTGTTCGTTACCTAAACATGGCAATAAGCAGGTTGATGAGCAGGATGTTGGTGACCAGGAGATATACGACTAGCAGAATCACTACCAGCCAGTTACTCTCATGATTTCTACACGGCTCTTCACCGCTCTCAATCAAAGTCACATTGTGTGTACAAGTGATATCCCAGTCCTTGCCCACTGCAATAAATTGGAAAGGTAAGAAATGTAAGAAATGGTTAAAATTATAATAACACTCAATTTCAAATTGCTGTGATGAAAGTAGGTTCCAGGAAACTGCAGCATTTTAAAAGAAATTTCAGCTTTAACACAGATTTTCTTATTTTTATGCCACTTGCACAAACACTTGTACCATCCATCTCTTCCACAGGGATCTGTCCAAAGATGTGCAAGTATGGCCTGTAGAAAACTCTCCGAAAAATGCGATTTGGGTTTGGATCATAGTTGTAGATCAGAGCCTGATTGGCAACTCCATACGCCATGACCCACACACCCAGGAAGAAGAGGAAGAAGAAGACATCCTTCATCTAAACAAGAGGAAATTGTGATCTTGTTTGCTTCATTATTTATTTTTTCATGTATGTATGTATATAT